>NC_133295.1:7045176-7345176 GCF_005239225.2 Populus alba
CGATTTAGGGCACGTTTGCGGGAGACCGAAGAGGCATGTTATATGCTATGCAATCTTTTTGTAAATGCTGACTTTTCATTATAGTTTAGTTTTTTGTTTGGCACATTGCGAAATATTCACATTGCTAGATCAAATGTTAGTGTGATTTAAGTGAATTCTTTCAAATATTGTAGGAGGTGAGGCAATTGAAGGAGAAGATAGGGGTGCTAGCAGCAGACTTGGAGAAAACAAAAGCTGATAATGTCAAACTATATGGAAAGATACGCTATGTCCAAGATTACAATCTTGAGAAAGTAGTTTCTCGAGGATCAAAGAAGGTACCTCATTGCATATCCATTTTTATCTCTTTTTCCCTATTTTGCTTCTAGTGTTCTATTTTATTAATGTTATATGATCATTTTCAGCATGCTGAGGATCTGGAAAGTGGCTTTGCCTCAGATGTTGAATCTAAGTACAAGAAGATATATGAAGATGACATAAATCCGTTCGCTGCTTTTTCAAAGAAGGTTGTATTCTTTGAGCTCATCTGCTAAAAGTTGTTTCATCACAAAACTCATGGTCACATGTTTGATCATAAAGTGGTTTTTAAGGCCTGCCAAGTCACTTTCCTTCTTTAGCTTTTGTTTTCCCATTTGAAGGTAGTAATTGAATGGAACAGGCATAAACCTCAATACCTCATGCCTGTTCTGACTGATTTTGTTGCAGTAGGGCTTTGTCATTGTTGTTCTTCAAGAAAACTCAATTCAGTTTTCCATTTTTTAATTTTCTAATAGTTGAGAGGGGCGGTCTAGTAATAGTCTGTTTTATCATACTTTGAACGAAGAGATCTTTAATGACATATTTTCAGATTCAATATTCAGATGCATATCCTAGGCTTTTTGAAGTCATTTATCATGTACTGACCAACCATTTATTTGAAACTAGGAGCGGGATCAAAGATACAAGGAGTTGGGTTTCAGGGATAGAATCACGCTTAGTAGTGGACGCTTTCTTCTGGGTAACAAGTATGGTTTGGTTTATTCCATATTGCAACTGTTCTTTACCCCCCTTATTTCTCAGTACATAGTGCAGATCCTGAACTATGCATCTCTCAAATACCAGCATTACTATGGTCTCTAGTTATGGTTCACCATCATAACTAATGGTATCTTACATGAATCAGTGTTTGGCAGCTCACTGAGTTTTCTGGTCCTTTGAACTGTAACCAGATTTCATCCTGTCTACTCCACAATTTGTTTATTTTCACCACTGCTTGGATGCTGTTTGCCAGTTTTATAATATGTGCTAACAAATCAGAACACATTTTTATTGATTTCTTCAATTTATCATCACTTCTATTTCCTGTCTTTCCCAATCACATTCTTGTCACATCATTGCATAGGCTATATTTATTTATATAAATGAACCTTTTTTTTTTTTTCTTCAGCTTATGCTTGGAAAAATATATTTTTCTCCCATGAATATGGATGTTTGTGCTCCATATGTGTCATGTTCACTTGTGGTTGAGTATCCTTGTTGCCCCTGTTCGATGTGTGCAGCTACATGCTTTTCCTGTTCATAGCATTCATCTTATACACTGCATTCTTAGTTCCCACCTTCTTTTTATACAAGTATTGTCCAATGTTTCAAAAGTTCTTCAAGTTCTAATTTAAAATAACTATTGCAGATATGCTCGAGCTTTTGCATTTTTCTATACAATTGGGTTACATATTCTGGTGTTCACCTGTCTCTATCGAATGTCAGCTCTGAGCTATCTCAGGTGATCATTTGTCATCGCTTCATCAATAACTATGTTTTTATTTTAGA
This sequence comes from Populus alba, assembly GCF_005239225.2. NCBI lineage: Eukaryota > Viridiplantae > Streptophyta > Magnoliopsida > Malpighiales > Salicaceae > Populus > Populus alba. The sequence goes on from NC_133295.1 coordinate 7,046,983, forward strand.
TTTTCTGCCAAATTATTAAAGATTGTGTCTCTGCAGCCACGGTGAGGCCTTCGATGGAGATAAAAAGCTGGACCTCCCGCATGCACTCTAGTGTATAATACTTTTCTCTGGTATCTATTGATGAGACTGCATAAAAGTTCATCGGATGTATATGTAACAGAAGTGGCTTGTGATCGACTTTTTTTTTGTTTGACAACGCAATGAAAATAGCTGCATTTTTGTTCTTCTTCACGCATTCATTTGTGGGTGGATATCGTGAAGGCACTGAAGAATAGCCATTAGGAGTTAGGACTATTTGAATCTACTATAATTAGTGAAATCTGTGCAAGGTTTGCTGTGCGACGCAGCTGATTATGCCTCGACCATGAAAGTGTCAAATTTGTGTACAAATTAATTTCCCAGGGGATGTTCTAGCGTTGTGTTCATTTCTGTAACTACGATCTTCTGAAAAATTAAGATTCCTTGCCATTCGACGACTCCTGTTTACTAGCTTTTCCTGTTTATTGTCAGCAGATTCTCGTGTCTTGCATGTGGGGAATCAGTCACCAAAAAAAGGACGGTGAGAGTGAGAATATTCATGGGTGGTGACTCGACGGACAGGTGAGAATATCATAGAAAAGAGACCATTTCCTCCTTCACAGTGATGTCAAATGTCTATTATATCAGCTGATTAATTAACAGAACTAACTTCAACCGTGGCTGTGGCCATCTCGTGGCGTACACAACAAACCAATATGACTCGATAAAACAAAGATAAAGCTAACGAGTGCCGAAAGGCGACCTTTTAAGTAGTATTTAACGGGGCATATTACTACCCATTATCACGGGAAATAGAATTGGACTAGCTGGATTGAAAAAACAAATTATAGAAAATAATGTTCAGTTAGTGATATGAGTTAAAAAAAATATAAAAAAGTATTCGTAATAAATATATAACAATACTAATTAACCTAAGTCAATACAAAATATCCCATTAAATTCACATCTTAAGTTATATAACTGAAATAACTTAGAAAAAAAAAGAATTATAAAGCTTTTTTTATACATAAAAAATATGTTAACCTTTTTAAACTAGTAAGTCGAGTCATTACATTTGAAGCATTAAATCTTGAAAAACCATGAAGTTTAATTTTTAATAAGTTAAATATTAAATGATAAAATTAAAAAAATATTTAATCATACAACATGATTTAAAAAAAAAATAACAATTCAAAAAAATCAAAATCATTATTACTACTATTATTAATAAGTAATATCATTATTATTGTCCTCATCATCGTTATCATCATTATTATTATTTCTATTACTATTAAAATTATTATTATTATTATTATTAGCAGCATCATCACCATCGCCATAATTATTGTTAGCATTAGCATTATTAGTAATAATAATAGTAGTCCTATTAATATTATTATTATTTTCACAGTTGTTATCGCTATTATCATCACTATTATTATTATTGCTACCGTTGCTATTGTTATTATTATTAGTAGTAGTATTTTTATTATCAACATCATTCCTCCTCCTCCTCCTCTTATTATTATTATAACCATGATTCTTATTATTATTACCATTATCATAACAATTATTACCATCACTACCACTATTATCATAATAACAAACTACTACTACTACTACAATTATTACCACCACCACCATTATTACTATTCTCACCACAATTGTTACAAGCATCAATAATAAAAAAAAAATTATTATTATTATATGTCACCGAAGTACATGTTGTTTCCCACATGCTAGCACGTGCACAAAACGCACAGGCAACTTTTTCATATTAAAAAATATTATTTTAATGCAAAATCAAATCACTACCCTCAACTAGACCGATAATTGACAAAAATCTAAGACTAAAAGACTCTGATATCCCTAATCATAATGGGTTAAATTTCTTGGATTCAAGGGTACATATATAATTCTATGGTGTATAAAAAAATACCTAAATACCCCTACTCAAAACTATTGATTTTTTTACTCTAGGGTTTTTTTTTTGTTATTTTATTGTACATTAAAACATTGGATAGCATGTGTAATTTACCCTAATATCTTCCCTTTTAGTATATTTGTTATAATTACTTTCTATTTAAAACCCTTAATTAAAATTAAAAAAATTTAGTATAATCTTTTTTTTTTCAAACTAATCTATATTGTTGTACTTTAGTGATAGCATGTGTAATCACCTCATTTTTTTCCATGAGAAGAAAAAAATAAAACAAATAAAAAATAAAAAGGGCGGTGTGGGCTTGGACTAAACAACACAGGTAAGCCCAGGTTATTTTGGTTCAAACATAGTTCAGTTAAAAAATAAATCTTGAAAAGAGAATATGTAGAATAATTGATACACACATTCACTATATCCTCCCTTATACATGACATGAAAAGACATCTAGCCAACCTTAAAAAACAAAAAAGAAAAAAACAAAGAAACAAATAAAACCTCATTTTCATTGCCATCCTCCAGAATTTTATGATAACAAGTGCTAGTTGACTCACATCATCATGCTTAGCCACCTCCATATCAACCAAACTAAAGTTGATCAAACTTTTCCTTCACCCTTATGCATCAAGAGTGAGTTGGACCTAATGTAAATTTCATGGATATAAAGATTCAGAAACCCACAAGTTTGAACACAATCCTAGAAAAGTCAAAACTAAGATTTGAGATAGAAAACGTGACATAATAATTACATTGAACTAAGACACTAACACTATTAGAATTCAAACCCCCACCCAACAATTAGCGTATCGTGACCGAGAAGTATAAGGAAGATATCACAAAAATAGTTGTTCTTCAATAAATCAATTTCAATTCTTTCAAGAACCACAAGGTATGAGTTTTCCTCTCATACACACAAGTATTATTATGAAATCAAAGTATGTAAAAAAGACTTGAGTAAGATAAATAACCTTATTTATAATATGTAAAAAAATTCATAAACAATGTTGAAGAAATAATAAAAGAGTTCTAAATAAAATAGAAAAAAAATCCTAAATCAACTAGGAAATTAATACAAATTCTGCATAGTAGCTTCTATACCTTATCGCAAGGTCTTTTTGATGTCCAATTGATATGAGATTTCAAATATATATAAAACAAGACCTCTGGAAACTTTTGATAAAATTTTAGCTTGATCCAACCGTTGGATCGAAAATTATAATTGTTGGCATAAAACTATGCATAAGAAAAAATCAACCCAAAACCAACCTAAATGTCCTTGAATAATAAGGAGTGTTGCTACCGAATTTAACTCTTTTAAATAAGCATGAAATTTTTTGTAATAAATGTTTCCCCTTATTTTCCTTGTACAAGATGGAAACTCCAAAAATATTTTACCAAAATATCCTTGTAATGTTAAGATTAATTTTCATCACCCATCTTTTCTTGTAGAGCATGGAAAGTTGTTCAAACAAGGCCTCCCAATTATGCCGCCAACCATAAACCCAAGTTGGGGTTGAGTTGAGCTCGTTTTGCGCATGGATTAAGTTGATTATAGGCTATTTCATATGTGTTGAAGCCTCTTTGATGTTAACCTTTGCACAAATGCTCTAAATAAGCCATTAAATGTCTCCTTTAGTTTCTTGGCCTTTGAACTTGTGATTGGTCCAATTGACACCTCTAATGGATCCTATGTCATGATAGGCTAATTCATAACATCCCCTCTCTGCTAAAGAAATTCGACCTTGAATTACCACCCGCATCAAAACAAAAGGTGATCAGAAACATTAAAAGTAACACTAACATTATACTTACTTAGTATATACATTTTGTAGGCATTTTCATTTATTTTTTTAAGGATTTGGAATGGACCATCTCTTTAAGGTTGCAATTTTAATTTCTTATGGGATGGAAACCTTTACTTTTACATATGCACCCAAACTCAATCATCTGGTTGGAAAACAATTCGTATACACCCTTTATTTACCTTGGATGCATATTGTTCATTCTTCATTTATATATGCTATCATGCCCTCTCATGAAGTGTCTTCGCTATTTATGTTTTTCTATTTCCATCAAGACTAACTCTTTCATCAATCAACAGGTAAAGAAATCATATCTAATGGAGTTAATGAGTTAAAATCATACATGATCTCAAATGATAAAAAGTTAGTAGTAGAATGCACATTATAATTTTAAGCAAACTTTATGACTAAAAAACAATATTCTCAATTTCTAAGAATCTTTTGGATGACAGTATGTAAAAGTGTATTTAAATTCTTATTTATTACTTTTATTTTCCCATTCGTTTGTAGATGATAAGTAGTAAAAAACAATAATTTAGTTCCCAACTTTCTCCACAAAACAATCCAAAAGTATAAAGAATTAACCCTTTTTTTTTTCAAAACTAGACCTTTTTTTTTTATATATGTGTTTTAGTTGGTTATTAACCCTTTTCAAAATTCATTATATAAATACTAGAAGAATGCTATATTTTTTTAATGTAGGATTTGAAATTCTTTTATATATATATATAAGAAAAAAATTATTTTTTCAATATGAAATTTAAATTCCTTTAGTATATATATTCTATGTTCACAAGAAGAAAAAAAATTATATTTTTTCAATATAGGATAAAAAACGTTTTTAGTTTAAATACTTCAATTTAAAAAGAAAACATATTATCATAATATCTTTTCAATATAAGATAAAAAATATTTTAAAATAATTTTTTAAACTTTATTATTTATAATACATATAGTCTATATTCACGTGAATTATTTTTTAATTTTTTAATATAAAATATTATAATTTCAAATATATTTTTAAAATATTTTCTGGGACTTAGTTAGTTAGGTCAAAAAGATGTTATTTCACTATTTTTTTTCCTTTCAAATGTGTTATTTTGCAAATATTTTTTTTAAATCAAGCTATTTTTCTTTAAAAAATCGTTCATATGATATATTATCTATAAATGTTTTGAAGAAATTTCTATCAGTGAAGTAATTGTGGTGTAGCGGGAGTATTGTGACAAAAAAACTCGGGTTCGTAATCCATTTTTCTGTCACAAATAAAGTTTCCCAACTTCATCTTTCCTCTCTTGCATGTTTTCCCCCAAGTGCCCCCAATAGGAAAAGCTGTGCCGTCTCCTTCCTCTCCTCAGATTCAAAACCCTAAAGAACCGTTAGTATTTTCTTCTTTTTTATTAAAAAGGAAAAGAGAGAAGAGAAGAGCATGAAACTGGGTAGTACAGCAGTGGTAGTAACATCATCATCAGTTGCCACATTAGGGTTTCCAAAGAATTATTACAACAAACCATCTTGGTTTGGTCAATTATTAAAAACCAACATGTTTCCTCACAATTTCCCAATTCTCTCTTCCTCTTCTTCTTCAGCATCCATCTCCACCACCACGGAGGATTCCAGTGATGCAGTTGCAGCGGCTAAGCCAAAACAACAGCAACCTTGGCTCATTGTTGGCCTCGGCAATCCTGGCAAAAAATATCACTCCACTCGCCATAACGTCTGTTCATTTTTTCTCTTTCTTCTTCTTTTGTCGTCGTTTTCATGTTGTATGAATAAGGGTTTTCCCCCAAAATTTTAGTTTAAAAATTTTTAAATTGCAAATTTGATTACTAAAAGTAGAAGAAGATAATAATGTTTTTGTTTGTTATTGCCTGTTGGGGTGGTGTTGTTTTACAGGTGGGATTTCAGATGGTGGATGCTTTGGCTGATGCTGAGGGCATATCTATCTCTGGTGTTTCTCTTAAAGCCCTCTTTGGTAAAGGTCGGTTATTTACACCTTCTTGTATTCAACTCAATTCTACATTGAATTAATTGAAACAAGTTCAGATTTTTATCCTTCTTTTGAAATCATTGTCTCGTTGAATTTTTTATGGGGTCTTCAAATTATACTTTGGCAACTACTTGGTGCTGTCGCAAACATTATTTGCTTATGGTTGTTATGGAATGGGTGCTTGGCATGCAAATTAACAATACGAATGAGTGATAGATGTGGGAATTTCTCCTAGTTGTCAATTTTTGTGCAATTGCCAATGAATGATTGAAGGGTACAAATTAAGACACATAAAATTGAATTATCTTTTAGGCACTATGGCAGTGAGAGTTAGATGAGATAATGGAATTTTATCTTTTCTTGATTTTAGTTTTCTTATTTACAATCATTATGATAATAGTTCCGTGTTCCAGGATTTATTGGAAATGTTCCAGTGATGTTTGCCAAGCCCCAGACTTTTATGAATGCAAGTGGTGAGTCTGTAAGTAAGCTCTTTGAAGAGGACCTCTTCTTATATTTTCAGTCTAGATATTCTCCTCTATCTAATGTGTCTAGAGTTCTGGCATTGATAGGTTGATTTTCCAATGCCATTTGTAGGTTGGAGCCATTGTATCGTATTACAAGATTCCTTTGAAGCAAGTACTTTTGGTAAATAGTGATATTTGATCTCCCTTTACTCTTTAACTTGAGAAACAATTATGTCCTCCAAACTAAGAGTCAGTTATTCTATTGTTTCAGATTTATGATGACCTGGATCTGCCTTTTGCCAAATTGAGACTATTGCCGAAAGGTGGACATGGAGGACATAATGGGTATCTTCTTCTTCTTGTTGTTGCGTGCCCTTAGTGCTGTACTAATTCTATCCTGATTTTGGGCTGTAGTTTACTCGGATCTGAGCTTCAAGTAAAAGGGTCCCATGGCTGAGCCTTACTTTAGTGCATGTATTGTTTGCCTTTTGTGGTTTTGGTGTCTGATTGGATCTTGGAGAGGACATAGCTACAATGTTTTGAATCATAATCCCTCTTATATCATATCAGAATAAACATTTGGAACTTGTTTTTATATTTGTGATATAATTTGGAACTTCATTGTTGTATAATCTATCCTTTGTTATGGCTATTTTTAAAACTTTGTTGCAAAAAGGAAAATTTAATTATTGAATATCCAATGTTGAGGGCCATTGTACACTCTGAAAAATATTGTTCTCCATTGAAGTACAGAGAATTCCTTGTAATTAACTCTTGTATTAAAGTACAAAGAAGAATTTATCGTAATTAACTCTTGTATTAAAGTACAAAGAAGAATTTATCATAATTAACTCTTGTACATTGTATGGCTGACTAATTTTCTTGTTCCTTCAGGATGAAGAGTGTTATTAATCACTTCAAAGGAAACCGTGATTTTCCTCGTTTAAGAATTGGTAGGTTGTGTTTCCAAAAGCACCAAAATTATACTTGGCAATCTCCTTTCTAGATTTGTTATAGCTATGTGTTTGCGAAATCATTCTAGGCATTGGACGGCCTCCTGGAAAAATGGATACTGCTAACTTTGTTCTCCGTCCTTTCACTAAACAAGAACATGAAGAGGTATGTAAACTTTTTACATTTACTCAGAAGAGATACTGTATAGAATTGGAGAATGGATTTTCATCATTCTATCGATTTCTTTTCTTTTTTTCAGTTGGATTTTATGTTTCAACAAGGCATAGAAGCTGTGCGGATTCTTTTACTCGAGGGGTTGAATAAAAGTGCTACTTTTGTCAACAGTACTAAATCTATGGAGCAACTTGGTTAATTAACTGCTCTGCTGATTATCATTTACATGAAAGGGAATGGATGCTATAGGAAATTGATGGAATGGTGAACGAAATTGGAAAAATATATTTTGCGATAAAGAATCCTGCTCAAATTTAGCAACGCAGAATACGAGCTTTTCTATGTATCTAATTTTGTATTGGGAGAGTGTTAGTGCTTTAGATTTTGTTAAGGTGTACTTCTATTGTATCCAATTAATATTTAATGCATTTCTTTTAATAAAAATGAAACCTAAAAGAATGGTTGTTTTAACTGTGCATCATATATTGTCTTCTTTTAGTCGTTAAAGCTTTTTTTATTTTTAATTTAGTCATTAAACATTTTTTTTTTCAATTTGATCCTTGTACATTGTTATTTATGAGAATTTGTTTTGATTACTTTGTTATGAAGGGTTTTATTTATGGTATATTTGAAACTCTCTAGAAGTTTTAACGAAATTTTATGTTTGAATTTTTTTTTAGTATTAATAATTGAATTTGAAATTCAATTTCTAAAAATGTATAAAAGTAAATCAAATATCGAACTTCTTTGATTTACAATTCTATAGCATAGAAATTTAATGTTAAAACTATTTAAAATAAAATATTCATCAAGCTTTGTTTTTAAAGATATTTGGAGAAATAAGATGAATGTAATCAGGATGATATACAAATCAAAATGAATTGAATTTTATGTTTTTTAAACATGTGAATTCAAGAAATTTAATGTTAAAACTATTTAAAAAAAAAATATTCATTTTGCTTTGTTTTTAAAGATATTTGGAGAAATAAGATTATTGTAATGAGGGTAATATAAAAACTAAAATGAATTGAATTTTATGTTTTGTAAACATGTGAATTCAAGAGTAAAACACTATAACTGAATTCAATTATATTAGAGAATTTATTCCAAACAACGTATTAATTATTTAAAATGTACCTTTTTCATGTATTTTTTTCTTATAAGATTTTGTTCAACATTTTTTTTTGTTCCTTGAGTTTGAAAATTATTTGTTTTGGTTCAAAACTTCAATTTCTTCTGCATATCACTCCCTAGGTTTAAGAGACAAGAGAAAAGTCCCTGGAAAATGATAGAGAACAATTGGTTGGTCATATTTTGACAATTAAAATGATTGATTATAGTGTCAATTAGTGTCAATGAGTTTCATTTAATGAGGAGTTTGATAATAATAATTTTTTTTTTCTATTAACATACTTGAAAAATTAAATTGGGGCTTGTTTAAATTTTTATGATTCATTTGATTTTTGGTTATTAAAGCAATTTTGGGGTGTTTGGGGGTTGGTAAGTGGTTTATAGAGGTTTTACAATGTTTTTGATGTATTTTCAAATAAAAAAAAGTTAAAAATTGGGCTTTAAAGGTCTAAAAACTTAGATCTCAATTTTCTTGTCACTAGAGGTTATAAAAAAAAAAAAAAAAACATAATAGTAAGTGATGGGTTATCTAATACTACAGATGACCATCTCCTATAAAAACAAAAAAAGACTCCTACACTTGTCCATTTTCCTGTTTACAATAGTGTTGTATCCTGCCCTCTGTTAGATGAAAATTTAGGCAACAATAAGGATATTTGAAAATTGTGTATTGTTGGATATATTGCTAGTAAATTCCCTAGATATACAACTTTGATCAAATTCATTTATGCACCTGGAAGTGTGATCCATATTTAACCATTCATGATTCGGGGTGGTTAATTTTCAAATTTAATTCTAAAGTAGATAAGCTTGTTGTTCTGTATGGAGGACCTTATTCGGTCTTTAGGAGGCCTCTGGTTTTGAAATCCAGGCCTGAGTACTTTGACTTTACCTCTACTGATATGTCAACAACCCTGGTTTGGGTTAGATTTCCTAATCTTCCACTTAAATGTTGGTCTTCAATATTCATGTCTAAGATTGCCAGTGTTATTGGTAAACCCCTTCAATGTGATACGCCCACCACTACCATTTCTAGGCTCTCATTTACCAAGGTTTTGATTGAGGTGGACTTGCTTATTGACTTGCCCAACTCAACCAACATTATATTGCTTAATGGAGTGCGATTGCTATAACTTGTTGTCTGTGAATCTCTCCCAAAGTTCGGCAAGCATTGTAGACTCCTTAGGCATACTATCACAATATGTTCCAAAGTTGTCGCTGCCAAGGGGGCGAAAGAAATCCAAACAACTATTATTCTTGAGAGGGATAGTAGGAGTCTTGTTCATTATCCTCCTAGTTTTGGCCTTAACACTGAGACAATTGTTGTAGAAGACCAATGGGGCTATTAAGATATGCCTTATGGTGAGCAGTCTCTAGATCCCATGTGTGCTGAAGTCGAGGTTGTGGCTCATGGTTGGGCCATAATTTGTGGGAAGAAAAAGGTCAGACTCACCTTTACTAATGAAAACAGAGATCAAGATATAACTTTTTATATTCAAAACCTGAGTATTGTACCATCTGAACCCTCTGTCATTATGTATGTGATAGACGATCCCTTACAACTTGTAGATTCAGTTGAGGGGTGGGAAACTACCAAGAGTAAAAAATAATAAATGATGCGCAACAGAGGCATGTTTGCTCATGAAACTCCTCTAGTTGATCCTAGAAATCAGAAAGAACAGGCCTTAACTGTTGATGCTAACATTTTCTCTATATGCAGAGGGTTTGTTAGGTCCCAGTTGGGGGTGGTCACCAAAGATATGAGCATGTGTATTGCCAACAACGATTCAGGAAAGGGCAGGACTCCTGGCCCTCCCCCCTGACTGCGTTCCTTTTGGTTTGTCAATGGGCTTCACAGCCCTCTGATGTACTATGGAGTTGTTGGCCTCGTGGTGTCATGGTTTGCTTGATGTTGCTGTTTGTGCTTGGTTGTAATCTAGTTTACTCTTGCTTATAGCAAATGCTGGCCTTTTTGTTTGTTGTTGTAATCTTGCTATGGTTGTATCTTGTTTGTTGCTGGGTTGTCACTATTATTGCAGGTCTGTTATGGGTGCTGTTGCTGCTCGCAACATTCAATTTTTTAGTTTTTTATAGTTGGCTGTTGGGCTCTTCTCTTTGCAGTTGGTTGCTTGTTGGCTTCGGTTTCTGTCTGCTGTTGCTATCCTCTGAGCTGGTAGAGGCTTTTTGCTTCTCTATGAAAAGGCCTTGATGTTGTCTTTAGTTGGCTGCTGGGTCTCTTATGATGGGATTCCAAGATTTTGTTACTTCTAGCTCTTATTGTTGGTTGCAAGGCTGGCGGCTAGAATTTTTATTACTACTCTATTCTGTGTTAGAGTTCATGGGCATGGTTGGTTGATGACATGGTCTGTTTGTTGTTTGCTGCCTTCAAGGTTAGGTCGGTTATTAGCCTGGTTTGGTAGGTTGCTAGCTATAGTCTATGGTGTCCCCTTGTTAGAGTTACTACTTCCTTATGGATGTAACTGCCTTGTTATGGTTTCTGCCTTACAGTGGTGCTACTTTGCTTGCTATGTATGGTTGCTTTGCTGGCTCTGTTTTGTGCCCTTGCTGGTTTTCAGCTAGGAGGACAGTTGTTGTGCATTCACTTGTTTTGTATATAGTTCTGTTCCTTTTGTTTAATGGCCTAATTTTTTTTTTGTTGGTTATGCTGCACTAATTTCTTGTTCAAGGGAACCTGTTTTCTTCGGGTTATTTTCCTTCTTTGTACATATTTGTATATTTTGACTCGTTGGTTTTCCAGCTTTATTACTTTTTATTTATAATACTTTTTAGATTTTGATTATATATAAAAAAAAAAGTCTACTCTCAAAGAAAAGAAAAGTAATAATAATAAAAAAAAAAACTAGGCATGAGCCTAGGATTTTTAATTAAGGCTAAACATATAGTCCTGGCCTTGTAGGCCCATACATTTAAGGTTTTCATAAGGGTTAAGTATGTTGAGCTACTCAAGTTCGTGTATCTAGTCTATTTTTGTGTTTTGGTTTGTCTTTAATTTAATTTATTTAAATTAATTAATTTAAAATATTATAAATATATTAAAATTTTAAATTGATTAAAAATATATTCTAGATATTATTTTATGAAATTCCATTCAATTATTACTTTATCTTCAAATAAGATTATATCATTCTTTTAATAATATTAGCAAGTTTTTTGGATAGGCCATCATTATTTAAAAGAATTATTTGTTTGCTTCTATAACAATATTGTTATTATCATTTAATTAAATAAAAATTATTTAATATATATATATATATATATATATATATATTATTTTGTCAATTTAGTTCATGATCTAAGTTACAAATTTAACAGATTGGCCCAGGTCGATTGAAAACGTTGTCGTTTTGATATTTGAAAACAAAATACTTTGTATACATCAAATTTTAAGTTCAAAATTAAAATTTTACTTGCAATTAAAAGACATTAGCGATGCTTGCAAAAAAAAAAATCATTAAAAAAGAACTTCCATCCTACCTGTAATAAAGTGTGGGCTAGTTACCTAGTAATCATTAAGAGCTTTTTGGGATTTTTTGAGATTTCAATTCTTTGCGTGAATACTAAAGCTAGTAAGGCACAATCCACAAGACCATATTAGTAATAGATATTCACAATTGGATTTTGTATTATTCATTCTCAAACTCAAACTTAAAACTACTCTTTCAATACATGACTCAAAACTTAATCAAGTATGGATTTTAAAACCTGAACCTGATTAAATTTTGGATATCTATTGGATATCCATGACTTGACTCTAACTCATACCATCAATTTTCTCAATTAAAAAGCTCAAAATAAATATAAACTTTCTCTATTAAAATTGTTTTTTAGATACACCGTGTATAGTTAAAAAGAAAATTAAACCATGTAAAAACCCACTAAATTATAATCTGAGTAAAATAAATAAAATACCGAATAGATTAAATAAAAGGATTTTAGGTATTGTAATTGGATACAATAGAATAAAATATATGATGCTATGGTGTGAATTAAGTAAAAAGAAGAGTTAAGTGACAAAAAATAGAAATAAGAAGAAATTGGGGCCAATGTGTAAATAGGTCAAAGTTAGACTATAAATACTTCATTTTTTTCTCTTTTAGCCGTGAGCTTGAAACAAGGAGAGGGGGAAGAATTGTGTGATTTTTCTACTTAAATTCTCATTGATTGCACTAATTAAAGTGAGTAATTAGAGTGATTAGCTTAATTAAACACCAAGAGGGGGTTGATTTTAATGTGGTAAGTGCATTGAAGGAAGGATTTCAAGCTAGGGTTTGAAAAGGGAGAAGAAGAAAGCTTGATTTTCTTGCATTCTTTCCTTAAATCCTTATCAAAGTGAGGTAAATAACATGCTCCAAATGATTAATTCCTTTAATTTTATGTTTGATGAAAGATTATGCAAAATTATGATTATGTGAAGTTGTGGATTTATGTTATAATTTATAGGAATAATGCAAATTATGTTTGAACCTTGTTAGAAAGCATGAATTATGATTGAGTAAGTGTTTAATTTTAAATAAAAGAAACAAAAATTAATTTTCCCCATTTTAATTGAATATTTAGCTAAAAGAGGAATAATTTAGGGGATTTGAGGTTTAATACAATTGTTTGGAAATTATGGGAAGATGAAAGTTTATAAGTGTTATTATATGAATAGAGTAAGAATTTTTCAAAGAGAAAAGAAAAATCTTCACTTCCTTCCATAGGTTGTTTTTGGCTAAATGGAGAAGAAAAATTAGAGAATTGAGTATAAATGATATTATGGAGGAGTTTTTGGCTAAATGGAAAAGAAACATTAGAGAATGGAGTTTAAATGATATTATTAAGGAGTTTTTTGCTAAATGAAGAAGGAAAAATTAGAGAATGGATTTTAAATGATATTATTAAGGAATCTTACTAGATTGAAGACAATTGATATTCATGGGTTAAATTGAATAGGTACTTTTGTGAAAAAAATAAGTAAATGTTTCAAAAAGAGGGGTTTTATCCTCCTTGAATTAAAAGTCAATTAAACTTAATTAAGGGTGTTGGATTTAATCAAAGAATATGTAATGGATATTAGAATTTTACCGGTTCAAATGAATGAATAATGACAAAGTAAATTTTATTGGTACAGTGGAGGCCGCGAGACCTAATCAACAACAAGGAACCTCTTCACGCACACAAACACTAGGTAGGTGTTCGACACCTTGAAGTAATTAATTAGTTTTTATTTTATTTTATTTTATATTGTAGAAGGATTTTATAGATCGTAAACTCTAATGCTAGTTAGTGGAAATAATGCCCTGGTGAATAGACAAATCTTGAAAAATTATTTCCTGGTTACTGGAAATAATGCTTTGGTGAATAGGCAAGTGTCCTGGTGAATGAGCAAGCTTTGAAAATTATTTCTTGGTCACTGGAAATAATGCCCTGGTGAATGGGCAGTTACTGGAAATAATGTCCTGGTGAATGGGCAAGCCTTAAAGATTATTTTCTGGTTACTGGAAATAATGCTCTGGTGAATGGGCAAGCCTTGAAGATCATTTCCTGATTTCTGGAATTTATGCCTGGTTAAATGGCCATGTTAAAAAAATTAATTTACAAATTTATGAGATAATCACTAGATGTAAAACTTTGAATTTAAATATGTTGGTTTGTGGGAGACACTTTTGATATTTTTATTTTAGTAGATTTATCCTTATGTCTAGAAGAGAGTTTATGAAATTAGAAATTTTAAAAAGAAAATAAGACAATCAATTCTATGATATGAAAGTCACTTTAATGTATATGAATAGTTAGTCGTTAATCAATTACTTATTGAAATGTGCAATTGTTTTACTCATGTTTATTGCGATTATATTTTTAGGTACATCGCACCCTCAATCTGAAAAGTAGATGCTTGGATAAATAATTTTGTTATGTAGTTAATGCAATTGGAAAAAAAACTATTATTTTGTTGTAATATACTTCCATATCTAAAATTGTAATGTTTGACTTATTATCTTGTGTATGATGTAATTTATAATATTATTATTATTAAGTTGAATTATGGTTGGTCGTATGTATATTTTGAGCACAAATACATCAAAAAAAAAAAAAAGAGACGATTCATGTTAAGCATTTATTAGTTTTATTATAGTGTCCTATAGAAAATAGAATGGAGATATTGAAATTTAGTTGAGTTTTTGTTGTCCAAATGATGAGAAGAATATTGTGATTGTTATTATAGGTTGAGAAATTATTGAATCGATAACTTAGCATCTAAAAAATACAAAGGAAACTCTGCCGAAATTTCAAGAAAATATGTATATATTATATATATATATATATAAAAGAAAAAAATTGGTAACTACAAATATATATCATATATTTTGAGTTTACAAGTTGAAACTGTTACAAACCATGTAACATAAACACATTCAATTCAAAAATCTTCAATGACCTAGAAAACAAACATGAATAATATGAAATAAATAACTTCAATTTCTAAAAAAAAAAACCCTCAAAACAATATATCAGAAGACCTATTTAATACTATAAATATGGCATTCTACACTCAATTGGTTTTTATATTATTAAATAAAAAATAACCTAAAAAATATTATTATTATGAATTGAGCTTCTTAATTTATTTTTATTAACTTTTATAGGGTTATCGTGATCTTAGAAAATTATGTTGGCATTGGGTTGGTGGTCAGATTTTTGAGCATATACTTCCTTACCATGTTATTAAATAAAAAATGATTTCAGAAAAAAACATAATTATTTAAAATTAGGCTTCATGATTTATTTCAATTTATTTTTTATAGAGTTATTATGGTCTTTAAAAAAGATCTCGGTATTGAGTTAGTGCTTGATTTTTTAAACATAAGTTTTTTTATCATATAATTAAATAAACAAAGTTTTAAAAAATAAAGTTATCAAACTCAATAAAGTTCATGATTCAGATAGCGGGTTTGACACTTTAACCTATGTTGATCTAGGTTGATCAAATGTGTCATCATTTCAATATTTTTTAAAACAAATATATGTCACATTGAAGAACATTTTTTAAGCCAAACCATGTTTTTAGCAGTCATTTAAGTTTTTTTTAATTTATCAAGTTGACTAAATCATATTAGGACAATCCTATACAATTTAATTTAAAACTCGAGTTGGGCGAGAAATATGGTCAAGAGGTTTTAGGTTAAACCCCAATTATATAAATTGATTGTATACATTATATTCTAATATTAAACTATTAGAGAAATACAATTCTTTTTTCTAATAATGGCTAATGAAAGAGGAGTTAATGGAATGCAATTTTTTACAAAAATAATATCTGAAAATGCAATAACATTTATACACATATACATCTTTACATCATATAAATTTAATTAAATAATTAAATCGTTTTATATCATAAAAATAATACATTCAATGATTGCCACAACCATTTTTAATTTTTTTTTCATAAAATTTTATCCTTTAATAGATTTATTATCTTTCCATTTTCAATAATTTCCTATTTTAAGTATAATTAGTTTTTTTTATATCTTCAATTTAAGTCCACAAACAAAATCTAATATAGCATTTTAATTAATTATACTTCAAGTATAAAAATAAATTTAATAAAGGCTAATTCTATTATGAAAACAATTTCATTATTAATTAAATTGATAAATTATAAATCAGTAAAACAAGTGGGTCAACTTTTTAACATGTTTCGAGAAAAAAGTTTTTTAGATGGTGCGTGTACACTAAATAACAAACAAATAAAAGATGAAGAAAACTCTGTTAATGAAACAAGATTGATCTTAGATTCTAGATCCAAAATAAACGACACTAAACAACATATATTAATATATGTTATGATCAAATAACACATAAGAGATTTGATAACTTCAAGAAAAAAAAAAAATAAAAAAAAAAAAATTTAATTTTTAATTAACTCAATATTGAGAAAAAAAATAAAAAAAAATTGATTAAAAAAAGATACAAAAAGACAACTCAAGTCAATATAAGCTAACATGTTAAACTTGTAACCTGAGTTATGAGACAAATATAGTTTCATAAAAAGCACATAAAAAATCACAAAGCTCCATCTCTAACAAGTTTAATGTTAAAAGTTGAAATTGGAAAACAAACTAAATTCATGAGACATAAAAAAAATTAAAAAAAAATGTGAAGCTAAATTCCCAAACAATCTAATATTGAAAGAAAAAATTCTAAATTCACGAGACTGTGATAACTCTACACAAAATAAATTAAAAAAATTTATGAAACTCAATTTCTAAATAATCTAATATTGAAGGATGAAATTGAAAAAAAAATTGAATTATTGGAGGGTGAAATTAAAAAAGAACAAAAAAATAAACAAGTCAACCTTAATCAACCTGTCAATCTCATGATCGGGATCATGAGATCAAGACAACCTTATAGGAAACAAATAAAAAAAATTATGAAGCCCAATTATAAAAATATTCAATTAAAAACAAACCTAGAAAAATAACAGGGTCAACTTGTCAAACTAGTTACTCGGGTCATGAGATTAAAATAATCTCATAGAAAGCAAATTGAAAAAAAAATGAAAAAAAAACCCTAATTTCTAAAAAACTCAATGTTGAATGATTAAATAAAACAAAATCAATTAGAAAAAATAGCAAAAAATAACTTAAGTCAACCCAGGTTATTCTGTTAAACCTATAGCTTGGGTTATAGATAGGGATAAATTTACAAAGTATTTTTTTAAAAATAAAGTATGAAGCTCCACTTCCAACATATCTAACATTGAAGGTTCAAATTGAAAAAAAAAAAAAAAAAAACTAAGTCCATGAAACCAATATATAACCCAACAAAAAAAAAATATATATTACAAAGCCTAATTCCCAAAAACAATATAATATTGAATAATTAAATTGAAAAAAAAAACTAAATAATTTTTTTTTTGGGTTGTTAAAGAGTAAAGTTAAAAAAAAAAAAAAACCCCAACTAAAAAAACAAAAAAAAATACTACTTTAGCAGATAGTGTTTTGTGAGTATAGCCACACTCTTTAATGTTTTGTTAATTTTTTAAGGGATTTGATAAGAAAATCTCTACTTTCTATCAAATCCTCCAATCTAGTTCTTATTTTTGCTGATTTTGGTATAAGTCCTTGATTCTTTTATTTTTTTAATTTAATAATAGTTATTTTCAATCCCTTTTTTTTAATGAGAAACTCCTTGTCAAAAGCTTGTGCATCTGAAGATTAATCGGCCTTAACTCAGATACCTAATGCTAATCCAAAAATAATACTTAGAAATCAAAATAGCTTCTTCATATAGTCCTTCACCTTTTTGTGTGTTGTCTCATTTTGATTTTTATGCATTTAAAAAAGGTTAGTAAAAACTAGCTTCTTTATTGACCAAAAATATTTCTCAATAGTTATTTTATGTAAAAAATAAAATTACTATATTAATATCAATATAAAAAGCATAGATATGCATGAAAACAATCTGAATAAAACTATTAATAAATTAAAAAATAAAAAGATCAAGGACTTGATACCAAAATTAGCAAAGTAAGAACTCGATTGTAGGATTTGACGGATAGGGTTTTTCTTGTCAAATCACACCAAAAAAAACAATAAAATACTAAAGGGTATGTCTAAATCAACCAGACTCACAAAAGAACTTTTTTACTAAAATAAAGTTTTACCCTTCACTAATCAAATTTCTATTTTTTTTTGTTTAGTCTTTTTGTTTTCAATTATATCTTTTGATATTAGATTATTTTGGAAATTATACTTTGTAAATTTATTTTTCATTATTTTCATTATATTGGTTTATATACCGATTTCATGGATTTAGTTTTTTTTTTCTTGATTTCAAACTCCAATGTTATATATGTTGAAGATGGGTCTTCATACTTTTTTTATAAAAAAATTGGTTTCTATGAATTTATTCATATCTCATAACCTAAGTTACAAGCTTAACATGTTAGCCTGAGTTGACTTGGGTTATTTATATGGAGATATCATGGTCTCATGAATTTAATTTTTTTTTTCTTCTCGATTTCAATTTTCAATAATAGATTTGTTGGAGATTGATTTTCATGATTTTATTTATTTATTTTTTATGAAGTTATCTTTGTTTCATGACCTAAGTTACGGGTTTAATATGTTAATTTAAGTTGATTTGGATTGTTTTTTTGTAATTTTTTTTTATCAATCTTTTTTTCAATTTCATTCTTCAATATTGGGTTGGTTGAAAATTAAGGTTTATAATGTTTTTAATTTTATTTTTATAAGGTTATCTCAATCTCATGACCCGGATTGCGAGTTTAGCAGGTTAACTCAAGTTGATTCAAGTTGTTTATATATATATATATATCCTTCAACTTTGTGTAGATTAGAAATTGATTTTCATAATTTATTTTGAATTATTTTCTATAAGGTTATCATAATCTTATTACCCATATTATATATTTAACAAGCTAACTAGATCGATCCCAATATGTCATTATCACAATATTTGAAAAAACGAATAACAAGTCGCTATATCAATATTTAAAAAAGAGATTGTCCAATATGCATTTTATTTTGAGTTCATGATTATAATTTTTTTTATTAGAAAACATGTTAGCAACGATTGTTTTTTTCATGTTAAAGAAATTGATCAGATACACAACACAGTGTGATTTGGTGATCTAGTTATATCTAAACGAAAAGTAGTTAAAAGAATGTCTGTCTAGTCTAATTTTTATATGTTTGTATTTTGTAAAAACTTTTACAAGAAAATTAATCTACGTGGAATATTTATCTATAAAGAGGTGCGACCCACAATAAACAAGAGAACATTTTTTTCCTTAAGCATAAATTAATTTCTTTTATAAAATATTTTATTGTCAGCTTTTTACAATTAGTTTATCTATTATAAAATATTTTTCAGCTCATTAAATTTTGTAAAATATTTTATGAATTATAATTCACATATAATATTATCTAACAATTTCAATAATCAATGTCTTCATCATATCTATTAGGGGTGAGCAAAACCGATTCGGTTCGGTTTTTACCTACAAAAAACAACCAAATCGGTTTTTTTTTTTTTGAAAAAAAAACCGAAATCGAGTCAAACCGACCGGTTTCGGTCCGGTCCGGTTCGGTTCTTGATTTCAAAAAACCGAGAAAACCTATGTCTCATTTCCTAAAAACATCATCCCTTTTCAACAGTTCTTCATCTGCCTAGACCTGCTATTTATCAAACAAAACCACCACCAAAAGAGTACTTCAATGGAGTCCTATGGCCAACTAGTGGTTTTAATTACTGGTTGCACCTAAGGTGGTATAGGTCATGCCTTGGCACGTGAATTTGCTGCCAACAACTACCTTGTTGTGGCCCCGACCAGATCATTGACTTCCATGAGAGAACTTGATCAAGATAACAGATTTTTTCTCCACTAATTGGATGTTTTGTCTGATGAAAGTGTGCAGAATGTTGTGTCGAATGTTATTGAAAGATATAGCAGAGTTGATATTTTGGAGGCGAGGGAGATTAAGAGAGAGGGGGAGGGAGAGGGACAAGAAGAGGCGAGGAGTCATTCCCGTGTGAATTAAAAAGGAATAGAATTACCTCAGTGTCGACTCTGCTTGTTGTCGGAGGATGAAGGGATCGGAGAGGGAGATTAAGAGGCGAGGAGGCCGAGGGGGAGGGAGAGGGACAAGAAGAGGCGAGAGGGGGCTAGGGTTACTGGCTTGGGGGGTAACTTTTTCTATTTATAGTATATTTTTTGAACCGGTTCGGTTCGGTTCGGATTAACCGGTTCTTGCATTACAAAACCGAAAACTGAACCAAACCGGGATTTTTTCTAACTATTCTAATCGGTTTGATCGGTTTTATTTTTCGATTCGATTTTTTCAGTTAATATTTTTTTGATTTTCTCGGTTTATTCGATTTTTTGGTTTTTTTGCACACCTCTAATATCTATAATGACCGCTATCACTCCACACATTTATTTCATCAACCTAAAATATTATCACCATCATCATCATTTTATTAGTACTGTATTTTTTACATCATTACCTACCGATTATCATAAAATATTTTACAAAAATAAATTTTTCACACTGAACATTTTATGTGAAAGAAACACCTACAATAAAGGTGATTTTTTTAGAGGCATGCATACATGCCATGCGATCATCTTTATTATTTTATTTCCTCCTCTCGTAGACTCGAGCAATCGTGAATCGGACGGGCTTTAAGTTAGGAGTCCATCTCATTCCCTCCAGGTCTGGGCCAGTGTAGATCCATCGCATGTCAAAACTCGGGTTAGAAACTCATGGCCTGACTAGCTGCTAAGCGCTAACAACTCCTTCCTCCTTCGAAAGAGACCGAGCCAGCCATCGCCATATGCTCTTTCTAAAACCCTAACCTCAGAAACCTCAGAAATTCACTCATTCTTGAAAACTTGCAGCAATCATGTACGGTGGTGGTGAGTTTCAAAAACATGTCTTCGAAATTGTTTCTTTTAATTATTTTCTTTGCTGATAATCTTGTTGGTGAAAACAGATGAAGTGTCAGCTATAGTCATTGACTTGGGTTCTCACACTTGCAAAGCTGGTTATGCCGGCGAGGACGCACCCAAGGCGGTCTTTCCTTCTGTTAGTCTCTACATCTCATGTTATTTAACCTTCTACATCACCAACATTTTAACTTACTTTCTTTTTTTTAATTGCTTTTAAAACAAGGAATTCGTGTTTGAAATTTAAAAAATGGATAATGTTTATGTCTTTTCTGTGGTTTTGATGGAGAGGAAATTGGAAAATGCTTGTGGCTGTCAGCTAGGGTTTAGACATTGTTGTTATTGCTATCTTCCCTTGTTTTAGAGGTTTTCTTGATACATGGATAACTACTGCCCAGGTTGTGGGATCAATTGATCAAATGGATGTCGATGACATGACAAGCAACGAGAAGAATGCTGCTGTAGATTCTAAAAACAATGTCAAAGATTCTGAGAAAGGGAAGGGAAAACGTAAATTATTTGTAGGATCTCAGGCCTTAGGGTTTCGTCGGGACCATATGGAGGTCAGTTGGTGTTCCAGTTATCTTCTTGTCATGTTTCTGAAAGGCTAGGTGGAATTGTTCAGGCTATGTGATAAATTTAGCGTTTTCCTAAGCTTTTCTGCCTTTCATCAGGTGTTATCACCTTTTAAGGACGGGATTGTTGCTGACTGGGATATTGTGGATAGCATATGGGATCATGCTTTCAGGTAATGTTTCATTATCAACACTCTGATTTCAGTTTAAAATGTTCGGTGGTCTTGTTTTCTTTTCTTTTATTTTGTAATATCTAAATTTAAATTTTACTGTCTTTAGGGAGTGTCTATTGATTGATCCAAAGGAGCATCCAATGCTACTTGCAGAACCTTCATCCAACAGTCAACAACAGAGAGAAAGGTAAGCTGGCAATACATGATGATATGTACTTAAATCATTCAATGCCAGCTGCATCTGTCAGAATTTGTTTCCTTTTGTATGTTATCTGGGAGTAACCCTCTTGATCAAACAAAAGAGTTCTTGCTTTTGTGATTCTATGAGAATGACTAATAATAATACCATTGATTTTTGTTGAATACCCAATTTTGTGGTATAAACCATGAAGCTATATCAAGGTCATTCTCTATAAATAATTGAATAGCGTGATCTATCCCAAATAATGTGTGAAGGAAAAAACTCCCAGTTTTGCAACATGTTCTTACTTCACTTATGGTTCTCATGGTAATCATATCACTCATTCCATGTTTCAAAGTGATGCTAGTGAGTACCCCCCCCCCCCCCCAACTTCGTCCTTAAATTATCATTCACCAGCTTGTTTTTGTGCAGGCAATAAATCTTCATAAAAATATTCCTTTTATCTCAGCTTGTGTTATTAAAAACAAACTAAGCTTCTTGGTCTTAGCTTGTTTCATCATGCTGCTTTGATGCTTGCTGATTATGGTTGGGTTGCTGCATAACTGACAGGACAGCAGAGCTTATGTTTGAAAAGTACGCTACTCCTGCATTATTTTTGGCGAAGAATGCTGTATGCCCTTTTCCATCTTGTGCCCTTGTCTCCAATTTGTACCATATATATATATATTAATATGATTGGAGGATGTCATTTAATTTGGTATGACTCAAGTTCCTCGTGCTGCCAGGTTTTAACATCTTTTGCATCAGGACGTGCTACCTCGCTAGTTGTTGATAGGTAGGATATATTTAGTTGCTGATTCATGAGTGTATACTGTCGTCAACTGGAAGTGTCAGTGTGTCTGAATTTACTTCACTCTTATCTTCAATCTTCTTACTATTTGTGCTATTTTAGTTGAAAGTAACCACCTTGTCTCTTATCTCCACAGTGTATTTCTTGCCATACACATTCTAAAAAGAATACATGAGATAGAAGAATTAACTGTGGGCTTAATTACTGCAGATTGTAGCGTTATTTAAATAGTGAAAAGAACAAAATACAAGGAAAGGAACTTGCTTTTAACATTTTGATGTGAAGATAGACAATGACATTGGTAAATAACATAGTTTAGAACTGTTGTATTTCTCATCCATGAGCAATATCCAGAACTTAGAAAATTCAAGTTATGCAAATCCAATGGTGGATAACAGAATTTGAAATTGGTGCTTTTCATGAAAAGTTGATAGCAATGTGCTAAACCTAGAAGATTGAAACATTCTATGGATTAACATGGCAATTTATCTGCTTAAATTGATGTTGGCTGTAATCAGTGTTTTGAAACCACAATGTGGATGTTAACACGTTGGAAGTTTGGCGATTGCTTCTAGAAAGATCTTATTTGCA
The DNA here is from genome assembly GCF_005239225.2 of Populus alba. Lineage (NCBI taxonomy): Eukaryota > Viridiplantae > Streptophyta > Magnoliopsida > Malpighiales > Salicaceae > Populus > Populus alba. The sequence goes on from NC_133295.1 coordinate 7,070,270, forward strand.
ATAACAGATTTTGATGCTCCCTTACATTCTATATGACATCTTTTTGTAAAACATATTGATTGATTTATTGCATAGTATATAACACTGATATAATGTTATCTGTGCTAGTGGTGGAGGATCAACTACAATTGCGCCAGTCCATGATGGTTATGTTATTCAAAAGGTACTGCTCTTTTCCTGATCATGTGGCTTATTTTACTAGCAAATAATTGCATTTAGGCTCTGGTATTTGTCTTTAAACTTTCAACAATAAAGCAATTGATATCAGTCTTGATATTTGTACAATTTTTTTTTATTGTTGACATTTCTTAACTTAAATTGCAAGTAAATTCTGCATCTTTACATTTTCAATTTTCATTTGAAGATATTGGATAGTTCCTTAGGAAATTATCGAATTTGGAGGACCCATATTCCCTTTAAAATGAACTGAGAATTTGTGAAATGTTTTAATATCTCTGGTGCTTTCACGTGAGCATGGAGGTCTCTCCTTTAGTTTTTTTCTTGGTAATTTTTTTGTATCCTCTCAAACATCATGAATGTGTCCCTAAACTCTAAGATAAATCTACAATTATGATATATCCTCAGCATGTCAAGTGATAAAAGTGTTGATATCTTTTATTGGAAATTGTCTTGTTGTGGTTGGCAAGCAGGCAAAAAGATGGTTCCTTTGATGTTTATGTTTTTGTTGGAGTAAATAAAGAAATTCATTAGAAACGAAGTATATTTGCAAGACTTGCTCCTAAAAGATAAAGGAAAAAAAGGATTCCATGCAAGAGAGCACCAAGCCTGTTGAATAATTGTTACAGCACACTCCAATTATTGGAACTTAATTAAAAATCAACCTTTTTCCCAAATCACTTGTCAGCAGCGGACTTATTGCTGCTCAGTTTCTCTTTCCTAAATATTTAGAGCTTATGGGAACAATAAAGTTTGGCTGGCCTTTTTTTAGGCCCTGTTTGGCATTGCGGTCCAGCCGTGCTTTTGGAAATTTTTGAATTTTTTTTAGCTTCAAATTAATTTTTTGGTGTTTTTGGATTGTTTTGATGTGTTGTAAAAAATGAAGTATAAAAAAAATAAAAAAACATTATTTTGATGCATTTCCCCTTAATGTCAAAGGTCCAAGGTAGAGTTATTTGCCATGACATACTGACAGCCCTCTTCTTTTTATTGCTTTTGTGGTTATAGGCTGTGGCCTTTTCTCCTATTGGAGGAGAACTTCTTACTGATTGCTTGATGAAAAGCTTGGAGAGCAAAGGTGTCATGGTGAGTTAGTATAGGAATGAATTTTACTTTGAAAGGCGAGTTCTTTTGTCAGAACTAACTGAAGTATGCTTTTTTTTTTTTTTTTTGCTTTCCTGTTTTCTAAGTAATCTTTTTATTTGGCTTTGCAGATAAAACCAAGGTACTCTTTCAAAAGAAAGGAAATACAGCCGGGCGTGTTTCAGGTATTTTTAAAATGTCACTGGAAATTGTTTTAGTCATTATCTTTTGGGAATATGATTTCTTTCCATGTTTCTGCTAGATTTCCCTCGTCATTTCTTTCGCTTTCTGAATTCAGATCTAATTTCCACTGTTGCTTTTTGTTCATCTGGATTTTTTTTTCCTAATATATGCATTTGACATTTTCTCTTATATTTTTTCTGAACGTCTTAGACAGTGGATCTTGATTTTACAAATACAAGTGAAAGCTACAGACTCTATTCTCAGGTCTGTGATTGTCTAGACAATATTCCTTGTGAAGATGAGTATCGTTTTGTATCTGATTGTTTGTTTTGGAAACAGAGAGTGATTGCAAGTGATATCAAGGAATGTGTGTGTCGTGCACCAGATACGCCCTATGATGGTGTGTATTTTCTTCATATTGTATTTGCAATGCTTGATTGCTTGTAGATTTTGTCCATTAAGATCGCACGCCCCACTCAATGGAATTTCTGGATTGTCTATATGTTTTGTATGTGGATATGGTTTGTGGGACATCCAATTTGTCGTATTTCTTGTTATTGTTGTTTGACATCAGAGCTGCATTCAACCTTCAATAAAGTTGTGGTTAATTTAATCCTAGGCATCAGCTTTACTGCCACTATCTGTTTGTTCCCTACACAAAATGTGTTCATATTTCCTCTGAGGGGTTGGATCACTGGCGATGTAGAATTAACATTGCAAATGAAACTTGTATTGTATCTTAGAAACCTGCTTAATTTTTTTTTCTCAAAGCTTCTGCTTCATCACTTGGGTTAGTGTGTCTTATGATTTAGGCTATTATTTGTGAACAGGCTCTGTCAAATATTTTCCTGAAGTTTCCTTGAATTTTTCCAACTTAATGCATCCCAAAGTTCCTAAAGCAACTTTCTTTTTCCCGAGTAATGACAGAGTAGTCTAACATTTTCAAAATTGGTGAATAGAATTCCAGAAAATGTAAAAACTTGAGAAGCCAAGGACCATACCGTCTCAATCAATATATGATGAGTGAATGACCCACCTTTGCCATGATAAATCATGACAATTAAGCTTTTGTTCAGTAAAACTGAATCTCTTGCTTAGTTATGTTGGTTGGCATAACAAGTCATAATTTGTTTTCAGTTTCACAAGTGTTGATTTATGTAAACCTTTCTTTTTCTCTCTGTTTCCTTGTCCTTTGTCTTTGCAAATTCAGAAAGTTCATACTCAAACATTCCAATGACTCCATATGAGCTTCCGGATGGCCAGTAAGTCCCAATCAATACAGTATTATCAAGTTTAAATGCTGGTCGGTTTACTTTTTGTATTTTGAACATTGAACATTACAGTTTTCTATCTGATATTTCGTTCTTAAACACAAACAGGACAATTGAAATTGGAGCTGATAGATTCAAGATTCCAGATATTCTATTCAATCCATCCTTGGTTCAGGTTCATGGCTCACGAACCCTCACAATGCCTATTCCATGACTTTTCCATTGCATTTTCTGTCACTCTGCAATATTCATAGTCATTTGGGGAGATGTCCATTAGTTTATTCACTTCATGGAACAATTTGTAGATTGCTACAATTTTCTCGAAGTACTTCTATTTTCTTCTTTTAACTACATTGATGGAGGGAAATTTTTAAAAAATCTATGCTAACATTTTATTTTTGACTGCCTTGTGCACATGTTAAAACTTCACGGTGGACATGAATTCTGGTATTTTTTTCCAAAAAGAGAAAAAAGTACAAATTTTTTTATAATGCAGGGCTCTTATTTTATTTGTTTGGTGTATCTTTACCGTAACTCTTTTCTCATTTGATTTAGTTTCTACATTTTAGTTATTGAATGGGTCTTTCTATAATATCTTTGTTGGTATTCTTGAAATCTTGTTTGTTCCTGAACTTTGATGCTTCTTGTTAGAGTTATATTTTTGTTTAACATAAACAAGCGTCAATGATAATTTAATCTGTATATTTAACCAGTAATTATCCTTTTCTTAGTACATGTGAATCTTATGTTCATATGAAATATTCATGAGTTGCTTGATTCATCTGTGGGTTGCAAATGGTTCTATGTATTGTATACAAGTCCATCTTGTATTTCAAGTGTGAAATTTTTGACCATGTGTTCTCATATAGCAATTGTTTTGTGACTAATATCAGACAATTCCTGGTATGGATAATTTTGTGGAGATTGCTCCTAGTGTTCGCGGTTTGCCACAAATGGTAAATTTACTCATTTTTACTTAAAATGTTTTCTGTTGAACTTAAAAATTAGTAGCTATCTTTCTCTGACTTTTGCTAAGCTCTTTCCCAATATGCAGGTTATTGAAAGCATTAATAAGTGTGATGTTGACATTCGAAGAGAACTGTTCAGTAGTATACTGGTAAAGTGAACGTGCTCATTGTCAACTCTGATTGTAATGTTGAAAGAAAATAACTAGCAAAATGTGTGGATGGCTGGATAACTGATGGAATGATTGGGGTGTAGGATTTGTGCTCTTAAACTTTGAAGGTTTCTTTGCTTTTCTCTTTTATTTGTTCAAGGATTTCACTTATTTTTTTATCCCTTTATTTGATGGGGGTGGAGATTGAGTGTTCTTAACATTAGTTGACTGTATTATGATCAACAAATAGAGTCAGCTATGGGTTACTTAAAATTTTGATTGTGATTCATGCCATAGATTACACATAACTGTATGCATCAATTTTAATGTCAGATTATCATATCATAGTGTCAGTTTTATGAATATCTACGATGTGAAAAAGAAAAAAAGAAATACATGGATTGTAGTTTTACTACATTATGTTTAAAATTTCAATGTTCATTTGCTCCTCTTTCCGCTTTTATGTAGCTTGCTGGTGGAACAGCATCAATGCAACAGTTGAAGGAACGGCTTGAGAAAGATTTGCTTGAGGTGTTTTTTGGTTGACAAGATACTTGTTGTCCACCCTTCTGCTTTGGATTTAGTTATAAAATAATGGAATGATTATTCATTCATATGCAGGAGTCTCCTCAAACTGCCAGAGTTAAAGTGCTTGCTAGTGGAAATGCAACTGAAAGGAGATTCAGGTTTGATTAAATCTCTCTCTCTGCTTTTGTGTGCGAGAGCTTGTAAATATTGTCAGAACTTGGCTTATATTGGCATCTGTTTTCCAGTGTAACAACTTCTACAGTTTGGCACCTAGTGGCTTGTGTGTATTTTAGGCAACAATAATGTATGAACTATGCAATCTCATTTTTTGTATGACTGGTGGCTAACTAAAAAATGATCTTTGGGGATAGCTTTAGAGATAGATGTGTTGAAGTATTGAGAATCCTGAAGAAAATCAATTTAGAAACAAAGATAAGCCTATCAAATTAATAATTGAAAGTTTTGTGTATAGCCGGATATCTCACAGAGCACAGAAAACAGTACCCATCCTGGTGGAAAATTCACTGCGAACTTGAAACTTGGAGTAATTCCTTCATTTTTTAATGTTTTCAACTTTTACCATGTATAGTGCTTTGATGTGTTATCGTCTTTGTGAGAAACAAAGATGGGATTATCTTGGCAGTCAAAATCAGTTTATTCCCATGCATTTGAAGCATGGTTTGGTGATTTCAGTGTGTATTAGATATAGTTTGAATTCTTTACCTCCAATGCTTTCATGTACAAGACATGCAGAAGAGCTGATAATTTGATTTTTTTTTTTGAATCTTTTCAAGTTTAATTATATGTGATATTTCTCTAGCTGACAAGTTCTTATCATGGTTTAGAATTGATGATTTTACAAATGATTATTTAACAGTGTCTGGATAGGAGGGAGTATATTGGCATCTCTTGGTTCATTCCAGCAGATGTGGTTCTCCAAGTCCGAGTAAGTTCCCATCTTTCAGAGCTCTCTGTTATATGGATGCCAGTTAATTTCTGAGGTTAAAGGAGCATATTTTCAAGTTATGCTCTCTTTTTTTCAAGGATTTTCAGAATTTAAATTTGAGAGTAAGCTTTACGAATTCAAGGTTGAGCAAATATTTCATACTCAATTTAAGCGTGTGGAATTGACAGGTATGAAGAGCATGGGGCGTCTTATGTACAGAGAAAATGCCCTTGATACAATATTTGTGATGGTAGCTGTGCAGAAGGTTGTATCAGTTTTCGTGGTGGACAATTTTATGGTTGGTGAAGCTGTCTTTCATGTCATCTGAGTGCTAACATTTTGGGGATCATATAGATTCCAAGCAAGTTCAGAGCATCCACTGCCACCACGAAAAATTAGCTTAGATTACATTATTATCATCATCATCATTTTCCTGACCTTGCTTAACATTAGCTTTGTATCAGCATTTTCCATCTTGCATCCCTTTCACGCATGCCGCGACTAACTATTTGACCCTCTAGCATAGTTCGATGCCCATTTGTACGGACTGCCAAGGGTTGTCTATATAACATGTTACTATTGACAAACATGTGTTATGCCTTGAACGCGAACAATCTGTATTATTGGTACTCTGACAGGAAAGATACATTTGGAAAAAAACAAAATTAAAAAAAAAAATTGAAAAAGAAGAGGAATTTAGTACTTGACAAGACTCACGGAAAACCCTAGAAAACCCGGGTTCGTTTTGAGACTAATGGATGAACGAGGAGGTTGAGAAGACAACTTGGGTAGCATGAAAATCTACAAAACGAGTTATTGTTTGGCTTAGGGGATTTAGTAAATGTGTAGAGGGAATGAAGTCTCAGAGGTTATCTTGTGTGTGTTTATCAAGATTAAAAATGATTGCTTAGAAAAAGATTTAGAGAGAATTACCATGTTAAAGATGGAATTGACTTAACTTGGGGTTCAAGATAGTTTATATAGCTTTAAATTCATGCCAGTGTGTCTATGCAAAGAGTAGAGTGATCAACTTTGAACTATTTGGAGATGGAATTAAAGTAACAATACGTCTTTATAAAAGTTGCTTGATTTTTGTGTTTTGTGAGCTATGTATTGTTGATGATGATTGTAGGATTAATTTTTTGGGACTTGTTGTGTTAACTAGGTGTGCTTTCATTCAATGCATGCATGTTTCTGTCTTCATGGTTGATGATGATGATGAGTAGATTGGATTTGACTTAAAAGTGATGCTCTTAGGGCTGAACAATTGGTGCCAGGATGTGTTCGACTAGTCTCAGGCTTGAGCTTACAGGGAATCACTTTTTAGGAACCATGGTATGTTTTTGCGCTCTAGTGTGAAAAGCATAAGTTTTGTGGAATTGGATCTTTTGCATATTTGTGCTATAAAATCTTGTTGGAAGATTTAGGAACCCTCAGGGCCTCGTGATATATTTTTGCGCACCGTAGGCACCCTCAAGACCCCATGATATATTTTTGCATACTAGTACACAAATCATAAGTTTGTGCAATTGCATTTTGCAATTTTTGTGCTTTAACAAGTGTTGGTCACCTTTAGACATCTTTTGGAGCCTTGTAGTATGCTTCTGCATACCAGTACAAAAACTATGAATTTTGTAGAATTGTGTTTTTTGCTTTTTTGTGCTTTAGAAAGTCTCTCGACAAACTTTAGAAACTTTCTAGGAACTTATGAAATGTTGTTAGATGCAGTGTGAAAACTATAAGTTTTTTCAAATTAAGATTTTTTGCACTTTTGTGCTTCAAAAAACCAACCGGCTAACTTTAAGCACCTCTTCATGACTCGCTGTATGTTTTTACATGTTGATGTGAAAATTATAAGTTTTGTGAAATTTATTTTCTTCCACCTGTCATTTGCAAAGCCTGTTGGCCAAATTTAGGTACCTTTAGGGACTCACGGTATATTTTTGCATCATGATGTAAAAACCACAAGTTTGGAATTTTTTTTTCCTGCTTTAAAATGTCTATCGAACCAATTTTTGGTACCTTTTATGGCCTCTCAATATGATTTTGCATGTCAATGAATGCTAAACTCATAAGTTTTATGGAACTGAGTTTTTTGTACCTTTATGTTTTATAAAGCATACCAATGAACTTTAGAAACCTTTTAGAGCGTCACAATATGTTTTTGCATGTCGTTATGAAAACTAGTTTTGTTGAATCATGTTTTTGTCTCAATTTTGTGCTTTAAAAATCCTATAGGCCAACATTATACACTTTTTAGGGTCTCGCAATATGTTATTGTATGTTGTATGCTGGTGTGAAAATCAAAAGTTTGGTTAAATTGTGTGTTTTGCACTATTGTGCTTTAAGAAGCCTACCCGCTAATTTTAGGCACCTTTAAGGCCCATACATCATGTTTTTTCATACTGGTGTGAAAACCATATGTTTTGTTATCTTTTGTCTTTCAAATTTCTAAGCTTTAAGAAGCTTATTTGACAATTTTAGGCCCTCACAATATGTTATTACATGCTAGTATAAAAACCATAAGTTTTGTCAAATTGGATTTTTCACTCTTTTATGCTTTAAAAAACTTACCCGTCAACTTTAGACCTTTTTAGGGATGCACAATATGATTTTGCATATTAGTGTCAATATCATGAGTTTTTTGGAATGAGTTTTTTTATATATTTGAGCTTTAAAATCCCTATTGACGAGATTTAGGCATCTTTTAAGGCCTCATGATATATTTTTGCATGCCGATGTAAGAACCATAAGTTTTATATAGTTGTGTTTTTTACACTTTAGTGCTTTAAAAAGTTAAAAAGCTTGTCGTCAGCTTTAGACACCTTCTCATGCTTGAGAATACTATTTTGCATAATGATTTCAAAACTAAAATTTTTTGAAATTGTAATTTTTTGCAATTTTGTGCTTGAAAAGCCTACATCAGTCACAACTTAAAAACTCACAATATGATTTGTATGTTGATACAAATATTATAAGTTTTGTGAAATTGAGTTTTTTTTTTCATGCTTTAAAAAGCATATAAGCCAACTTTAAGCATCTTTAAGGGCCTATTGGTGTGATTTTGCATGCTAGTTAGAAAACCATAATTTTTGTCCAATTATGTTTTTTTTTGGTAATTATATGCTTTAAAAATCCTACTTATAATCTTTCAGCACCCATGTAGAACTCTTTATATGTCTTTACACGTCATTATAAAAACTATAAGTTTTGTGGAATTATGTTTTTTGTATATTTTTTCCTTAAAACCTTACAACCAATTTTAGGTACTTTTTAAGGAATCATTGTATGTCTTTGCGTATTGATGTGCAAGCCATAAATTTTGTGGAATTGAGTTTTTCATACTTTTAAACTTTAATAAGCCTATCAACAAACTTTAGAAACCTTTCAAGGCATCATGATATATTTTTACATACCAATGTGAAACTATAATTTTTATGGAAATGTGTTTTTGGTACTATTATACTTTTTAAAAAATCCTATTGACTAACGTTGGGCACCCTTTAGAGCCTTACAATATTTTTTTAAATGCTGATACAAAAATTATAAGTTTTGAGAAATTGGTTTTTTATGTTTTAAAAAGCCTACCAGGCAACTCTAAACAATTGGTAAGGCCTCACTTTATGTTTTTTCATCTGGTGTTAAAATTGTAAGTTATTAATTACGTGTTTTTTTACACTTATGCTTGAAAAACCATACTCGCCAACTTTAGGCACCTCTTAAGTACTCACCATAAGTTCTTACAAGTTGGTTAGGATACCTTAAGTCTCATAAAATTTGTTTTTTAGGCAAATTTGTACTTTAAAAATTCTATTGACCAGATTTAGGTATTTTTTAGGGTTTCAAAGTATGTTTTTACAAGTCGATACAAAAAACATACTAGCTAGCTTTAGATAACTTTTAGGGCCTCACGATATGTTTTTGTATGTTGATGCGAAAACTACAAGTTTTGTAGAATAGTGTTTCAAAACATTTGTATTTTAAAAGTGTATCAACATAAAGCGTATCAATTAGCTTTAGGCTATTTCTAGGGTTTCACAATATATTTTTGCATTCCAATGCAAAACCATATGTTTTATGGAATTTAGTTTTTTCTATTTTTTTCCTCTTTAAAAAGCATATCTTTTAGAGACTCACGATATGTTTTGGTATACTAGTATGAAAACCAGAAGATAATTTGAATTGAGTTTTTTTATTATCAAGTTTTGTGCTTTAAAAAACCCACAAGCCAACTTTAGACACCTTTAGTATGATTTTGCATGAGAAAACCATAGGTTTTGTTGAATTGAATTTCTCGTATTTTTGTGCTTTAAAAAGCCAACTGCCAACTTTAGGCACCTAGTATAGCCTCACAATATGTTTTACGTGTTAGTAAAAAAATCATAAGCTTTAAGCAACTGGGTTTTTGACATTTTTGTTCTTTCAAAAGCTTACCAACCAACTTTAAACATTCTTTATAAATTTATGTATATTTTAGCATGCTGGTGCAAAAATCACAAGTTTTGTGAATTGAATTTTTTACACTTTTGTGCGTTAAGAAGCCAATTAACCAATTCTAGTTACATTTCAAGGTGTTTGTTGTGATTTTTCTTGCCAGTGACAAAACCATAAGTTTTGTTTAATTAGATTTTTCTATAATTTTATACTTTTAAAAGCCTACCAACTAGCTTTAAAAACCTCTTGGAGCTTCACAACATGTTTTTTACATGTTAGTGTGAAAATTATATAAGTTTATAGAATTGAGTTTTTCATATTTTTCTACTTTAAAAAACCTATTGGCCACCTTTAAACACCTTTTAAGACCTTATGATATATATTTGTAAGATGGTATGAAAACCATAAGTTTTGTGGAATGGGGTTTTTTTGTTCTTTGAAATCCCAATCTGCTAGCTTTAAGCACCTTTTAGTGCATTACAATATGATTTTGCATGTTGGTGAAAAAATCTTAAGTTTTATGGAATTGGGCTTTTTTTTTTATGCTTTAAAAAATATACTAAACAACTTTAGGAAACTTTTAAGCCTCAAATTATGTTCTTATATGCTAATGGAAAAACCATAAGTTTTGTGGAATTGGTTTTTCATATATTTTTTTACTTTAAAAATCCTACCAACTAGTTTTAAGCATCTTTTGGGGCCTTACGTTACGTTCTTGTAAACTAGTGCAAAATCATAAGTTTTGTGGATTTGTTTTTTGTAGTTTTGTTATTTAAGAAGCCTATCTGCCAACTTTAGGCATCTTTTTGGGCCTAATTGAATGATTTTGCATGTTGATTTGAAAATAATATTTTTTATGAAATTAAATGTTTTACTTTTTTGTTCTTTAACAAGCTTATTGACCAACTTTGGACAACTTTAAGGGCCTTATAATTTATTTATTTTTGCATTTCTATGTGAAATATTAAGTTTTATGGAATTGGATTTTTCAAATTTCAATGCTTTTAAAAGCCTAATATTCAAACAACTTCTACAACTCACTATATGTTTTTACATGTCAATGCAAAAATCATGTGTTTTATGGAGTTGACTTTTTCAAACTTTTAGACTTTAAAAAAATATTAGGTAACTTTAAACACCTTTTTATGGCTTCTAAGTATGATTTTGCATGTCAACACAAAAATTATTAGTTTTGTTGAGTCAAGTTTTTCATACTTTTGTTATTTAAAAAACCTACCAAATAGGTAAGGCACTTTTTAAGGCCTCACGATATGTTTTTGCATCCCGAGAGAAAGCTATAAGCTCTATAGAACAAAATTTTTTATTTTTTTTTATTTTGAGCTTTAAAAAAACAATTGGCTAGCTTTACGTATTTTTAGGGTTTCATTATATGTTTTTTCTTGCAAGTGTGAAACCCATAAGTTTTATTGAATTGTTTTCGATTCTTTTGAATACCAAATACCATAATCAGATGTGGTACTTAAGAATTTCAAGATTTTCTTAATTGCAGTAAAATGTGATTTTTTTGGATTAGACTAAAATCTAATTATTTTGCATTATGAATAATAACCTATGCAAAACATTTTATTTTTATTTCCCTTCTTCGTTATTCCACTTTTCTTTCACCTCCTTCCTTTTTTCTCATTAGCGCTCTCTCTCTCTCTCTCTATATATATATATATATATATATATATATATATATATATATATATATTTTCCTCTCTTTAACTTGGCTCTTATTTCTTGCATCTCTTCTTTATATATATATATGGATAAATCTTCTAGAACCTTTTTTGGGTGGAATGATCATGGCCATCAGTTTCCCTTGGTTAATCTCAACCTTTTACCATCGTTTTTCCCTTTGACCAAAGTTATTTGGATAAGCCTCTTTGCACCACTTTCACAACTGTTTCAGAAGGTTCAATCACTTTTTTTTTTTAGCTGATGATGTATTATTTAGCAACTGTGAGATGCATATTATAAAGATGAATATAGCCAAAATCAAGCTAAAAGCATCATTTTATTAAAGAAATAAAACATCATTTCACTTAAACATAACAACATCCTTTTACTTAAGTAAAACGATGTCATTCAACTTAAATGAAATGACGTTGTTTTAATTTAAAACAATTATTTTAAAAAATTTCCAAAGAGGTCCCTTAATTTCTTTGCTTATTTGAACTTGGTCTTTGGATCCTTAATCTTTTTATTTTTGGAAAACTTCACCCTTTTCTCAATATTTCTTCTCAATTTCATCATTGATTGCATTAAAATGGTCCTTGTATTTTTCTACATTTTCAAATTCAATCCCTGACTCTTATATTTAAAATTATTCATCCAAATTCAATCATTTTTCTCTCAATTTTGTTTCAATTTCATTATTGAATGGCATTAAAATGGTTCTTGCATTTTGATGTCTTTTTCAATTCAATCATTAACTTTCTAATTTTTAATTATTTAGCTAATTTTAGTCATTTTCTCTCAATTTCACTTTAATTTTATCCTAAATTTTATTTTTTAAAAATGTTTTTCATTTGTTGAGATATTGTTTTATTGAAATATTTGTTACCTTTTTTGGGATATTTGAGAGGAGTAAAAAATTAGGTTATGACGACTACCCTCTCTTTATAATGCTTATGGTATAAATTTGATTAAAAAAACCTTTTTTTATAGGCCTTATTTAGCAAGCTTATAAAGAAAAGATAGCATACATAAAAAAAAGTATTGAAAGGTCGTCAAATCCAAATGTAGCTAATTTTAAGAATTGAAATTTAAAAGAATCTAATGGGGTTCAAATATGCATGAGCAATGCTATAACACCCTTATATGATTACTATGTGGGCACATAAAATAACCAATAATATAACACATAAGAATCATGAAAATATTTTTTTATAACAAGCTTAGATGTACTCATTCCCACCCGTTAACACGATCTACAACCATCTATTTATATTTTCCAATAAAATAATCACATGCAAAATCTGACAGTACAATACTAAAATAAAAAGACTTAAAAGAGTAAAACACCACAATCATTATATTTATAATGAAAAGACGTAATCCATCATCATTAGTACAAATTTATCATAATAACATAATAATCCATACCAACTCAACAATTATGTTTATTACAATCTCCCAAGAAGTAACATGAATATTATAAAATATAAAATCCCAACTCTATATGAAAAACTGGTAAAAGTTTTACAACTAAAAAGAATCTAATAAAAAATCTTAGACCTAAATAGTTTACCATGCTAGTATGGTTTTAAGGAGTTCATGAAGAACCTATAAAAAATAAACATACCAAGAATTTATAATAAAATTATTTCATTATATCATGACATTAACAAATCAAGCATGTATTAAAATTTACTATCACAATTTCCACATATTATATTTTTACATTCTTTACCATAAACATTTCCTCTACTAATAATTAGTAATAGTATTTCACCTAACAGAATCCTTTATTTCAATATCTAACACATAAGCTCAATATCTTTAGACTAACGTTTTATATGACATTGGACCCAAAATGATGATTTTCACACAAGAATACCAAAAGGCAAACTTAACTATAAAGGTTATCATTTCTAACCTTTCTTAATCCTCCTTTAAAGGCTCATTAATAGAACAATAACTAGTCCTTTGTTTTGTTTTGCTTAGCTCAACATCGAAGATGTATGTCCAACACCTTCATAGTCTTTGCTCATGTGACTAACTATAAATTACCCACTACCCCCACATATGAGGCCGATACATTAAATTTTATGATCAAGTCCCTATTTTCAAAAATAGCCAACTTGAAGTTAACAATTTAGAGCCTCACTATTGTGCCTGACTTCCATGCATACAAATGCATCCAACATGTCCTCCAAAGGACCTTGACCCTAGCCTACACATATGGCCGACTATCATGCCCACAACCATGAATCATAAATCGACTAGGAAATTAATATAATTCATGCATAGTAGCTTTTAAACTTTATCATAAAGCTTTTCTAATTTCTAATTACCCAAAAAATTTAACCCAATATTAAACAAAACCTATGCAAACATTTAATAAAGTTTAGCTCAATCCAACAATTAGATAAAAAAGAATGCTTGTTATAATAAAACTATACATTAAAAAAAATAAACCTCTACATGTTGAAATTAATTATCCCATGAAGTAGATGGATCAAACCCCTCTCATGCATAAATTAAATTAACTAAAGTCTGATATTTACTTGTTGATGTTGTCTCCTTGAAATCCACCCTAGCCTAAATTTTTTAAATAAGCTCATTGAATGTATTTTTGAGCTTCTTTATTTGCAATCTTGTAATTGGTCTAATTGGAACTTGTAATGGATCTTTTGATGTAGTCTTGATCGTATCATAAATAGGTAGAGTGGAGAAAAGAAAAATCTATCATTGAAGGCATAATGATCCCTCTTTTAAAAAAAGGTTTAGGAGATTTTTTTATTGAAGGTTTATTTTTTTATCTGAATTATTGTTAGAGGCTGAATACTTGAATGACTTATAGTTTTTGACAACTCGACCTTGAAGAAGTTGATCAAACCTAAAAAAAAAAAATTAATTTTCAAATGATCTTTACTCAAATCTTAAATAATCATAGATTGTCTAATAGGATCTTTAGAACTCTAAAAAAAATTTTAAAATACATTTTCCACTGCATCTAAGAGTTTTGAAAAATTAAACATAAAGTCAGTTTTATAAATAACCAATTGATTGACTATAAAGCATGTACACTAACAACTATAATGAAAGTTTAATGTTGGATTAGATCAAGATGGTGGTGGTTCGTGAGTTTGGTGGTGGTTATGGATAGACCTTTCAGCTTTGATGGTGGCTTAGTTTTAGGTGGAAAGAAAAAGGGTTTGGACAATGTGAAGAGGGTTTGGACAACGTGCTTTGGTTTCGCGCATGCACGTACACATACATGGTCTTAAGTCAAATGATGATTGTAATGGCTGTGTATGTTTTTGGATGTTATTATGCATGTTCATTACTAGTTTCTAAATTAGATTTGTAGTTTTATGAGCATATATGATGAAGATATTTCTTTACTGTATTTTGTTTGATAAAAAATTTCTCTAACTTTCTATCAAATATATACCAATATGTTTAAATAATAAACTATACCATTCTATTTTAATGCACTGAAAATGAACATCTCTTTCATTTTTTTTTTGACAAATGTATAATTTTTTATCCTAGCATGCTTGAACTATATGATAAAAGAAAAAATTTGTATCCTCATTTACTCCATATAAAATTCTTAAAATGGATGCATTTCAAATGGTGCTATGATTTTAACATGTGAATTGCTTATATGTCAATATATAAGTTTTAACCGATAAATCTTCACATATACTAAACAAAATTAACTTATATACTAGGTTAAAATTTCCACGTGTGCGGATAATAAAAATCAAAATATTAATACAAAGTTGAAAAAAGAAAAATATAACATTTTTTTTAACTATATACTTTAATCACAATTTCTTGACATATGTTTATTATAAATTCTTTTTTAAGATGAATAGAAAGCTCATATAATATACTTTAATTTATTATGCATATTGAATAGTGTCTAGTAAGATAAAAAAGAGATGTTTTTAAGAAACCTATGTTTTTTATACTAGATGAATTTATATTAAGGTTCTTTATGTTTTTTTTTTTTTTTTTTAAGTTTATGACAACATAATAGTTCGCTTGTGTATTGTTTGACTCATTACATTTTAATTAAAAAATTTTCTTGGTAAAATTATGAAAAAAATGATATAATAATATTTCTTAAAAAAATCAAGGATAACTAAAAATTTAAATTTGACATCCATCAAGAAAATGATATATATTATATATTATTTAAAAATAAATCAGGATAGTAATTTTCTAAATTCAATTACAAATAATAAAAAAATGAAAATTAATACTAAACGATATAAAAGGTTATAAAAAAATTAGATTAAATATCTTTATGAGTGTGAGATTTGTTAATATCTGTGCTAAAATACATATAATTATAACAACTATGATAATACAAAAATATTTTTATGATGATATAGTTAAATTGCTAAATAATTGATAATACACAAATAATTAAATAACTAAAATTTATTTCTCTCTCAAAGATTATTAATAATTCAATTTCTTTCTTTCTTTTCAACAACATTTAACTCTTAACTCTATTAAAATATAAAAAAATTTAAAACCATTTTTTACATGAGTTTTGTTCTCTTTCCAAATACCTTCATGCCCAAAATTATACGAGAAAATAACATAATTAGAGAAAAAATTGGAAAATAATATGAGTGTGTTTGTTTTTAAGGTAGTTTTTGTGGTTGTGATATGAAAAAAGTAAGTTTTAAAAAAATATAGTTAGGTGTGGTTAGTTAGATTTTGATACGTGTTTGATAAAAAATATGGTTAAAATTTATATGTAGCAAAAAAAATATATAAAATGTTTAGTAATTGTGTGGTTGCAGTTACTTTTCAAAGTGATTTTTTACTTAGAAATGTATCAAAATATATTTTTTTTTCAATTTTTAAAAAATTATTTTTAATATCAACACATCAAAATGATCTGAAAAAAAAAATAATTTGAAGTAAAAAAATTAAATTTTTTCAAAAACGTTTTTAAAACGAAAAAATAAACAAAGTTTTATGAAATTCAATTAAAAAAACATTTAAAAATTACTTTTCAAAAATTACATTTTAAATTCAAATTTTTAGTGGGTCTCATAATAAAAAAACATAATAAGGTGTGTTACTATATTTATTATAACGCAAACACAAAAACAACTACTAAAGCGCATCCATATATTTTAAAAAGTCGCACCACTCTTAGTAGTGCAACAAAATATATGTTTTTGAAAGGTTGCGCCACCACATTTCTTTTAAATAATATATTTTATTTACAAGTTAAGAGCTCATTTTTATCATTGTATGCTTTTATTTTAATCTTCAATAACTTACTCTGCATATCAACACACATAATAAATATTTTATTTGAGAAGATATTTTATTCAGAACTTAATAAAAAAATATTTTTATTGTTCCATGTGTAAAAATAAACAAGGTAGGTTTATCCTAATAGGAGTATGATAAATTTGTTGTTTATTTTCTCTTACAAATGGAATAATAAAAAAAATAGTTGGCTGAACCTTTCAAAAAATGTTTCTATTGCAACACAGAGATTACAATTTTGTTGCGATAGCATAACTGACGTGACCTTGTTTATTTTTTTTTTAATTAATATGAGTATTTAGATTAAATAATATGTATTTTAATTAATTATTTAAATTTTAAAGTTAATGATTTTATAAATTTTTATAGTGATTATTATATTAACAACTACAAGACTCAAATATGAGACCACAAGGAAAACAAACATTTTATTTTTATTTTTAATGATTAATTATATGGTGTTTTATATTTTTTTTTATTTTACTTTTATTCTTTAGAAATTACACCTTATATTCCTGTCGACCAACATTTTCAATTTAAATAAAATGATAAAATTATACTCATAAATGATATATCAATTATCAACAATTCAAACAAGCAATAAATAACACACGCTCTCTCCTCAAGTTACGAGTTCTCTGCAGACAACTCTCTCTCTCTCTCTCTCTCTCTCTCTCTTCCAGTATGGAAATTATAACGGTTAAACTTAAACCACACCATCTTTTTTTTCTTCCTCTCATAAAGTAACACGTCCATTTAATGATTTCCAGCAGATTCAAGAGCAGTAAAGAGCACTGGGTTTTGCTTAGTTTTTGTAAATTTGGATTATTTGAGATTTGTGTGGGATTTAGAGGTCTGGATCTTCCTAGTGAAAAGGATAAAATAGATTGCTTTTGCTTGGATTTTTTTAATTGGGTTTTGTATATTCTTGTCGTTTGGTAAGATATCACAGTCTTGAGACTTGGAAAACTTGACTGATATATACAAACATGACTGCCCAATGCAATACCAATCTCCATTTCACTACCATCAACACCAGATTTAGGTTTTGTTATGTATGCTCCAGGGTTTTGATTTCCCATCTGATTGGATATTGAGCAAGAGACAGCCACCACAACCACCACCGCTCTTCTTGCTTTTATTTCTCTGGTACTACCATCCATTAGTAGATATATTTTTTCAATTCTCTTGGTCTTGACTTGCGAGTTTTAATGGTAGGTGATGTTGTTTTGATTAATGGGTCGGTCATATTTGTTTTTTTGTTGTTGGATTAATGGATGGTTTTGAGAGATATCCGATATTTAGTCACAATTCATCATTTTGGTTTGAGCTATATGAAGGGAAATAACAAGAATTTTGGTGGGAATAAAAGTACCCAAGAGAGGATTTCTTATTCCGATCATTTAAATGACGACACTTCCAAGGTTCCTCGCGAGGGTGGTTCAATGATACTCAGCCGCCACCACTAAAAATCTTGCTCCGGTATCTATGAATTTCTTACCTTTTGAAGTATCATTCCGAATTCCTATATTCCCACCCCCCCTTGTAAAAAGAGACCACATCTTTGTTTTTGTTTTGAAACTCAGGCTATAAAAGCATTATACCATGTTCCTCCGCCGTGTGATGATATACCTAGATACTGATCTCTTTCCCCTTCTCCAACGCCAATATCTCCCTACTCCACCTTTGGTCCTGGATCAAGCGCACAGGAAAAGACCAAGAATTTTAAAAAATCATCCTCCCTTTGCCTTTATATTCGTTAGGACTCCGAGACGATGGAGAATATGTCCTTGTGATCTTAAGCCAGAGAATATCTGTGAAATTCAGTTGTGGTTGATTGCCATCTTCATAGATCTGTCCACCACATATTTCATATAAAATTCTTTTTTATTAGAGTTTTTTTTTTTTTTTTAATGTGATTCAACGGTTTTTTTTAGTTATTAAATAAAATACTTTGATAGTTATATAAATAATTTAATATTTTTTTATAGTACGTTAACATGAAGATGTAAAATATTATGAATTTATAAACTTCATTAAATAATATATAATTTTTGAAAGAAATAAAACAAATTAAACTATAAAAGGTTTGATACAATTAAAAAGACTCATTTTTATATCCTTAGAAACTCATCGTGCTGTAGCTGTAGTTACATATAAATAATTTATAAGTTCATAATAAACTCCTAAAGATTAAACTAAAAATTTCCTTAATAATTAAAATTTTCATAATAAATTAAGGTAGGGCTTAATATTGTGATGGTAATTATTTTTTAAACTATTTTTTAAAAAATATATAAAAATAATATATATATTTTTTTATTTTTTAAAAAATATTTTTAATATCATCACATCTAAACAATTAAAAACCATAATTTTTTTTTTTTATAAATCATAAAAAAAGTCTCAACCGCAAAAATAAACTGCCACTAAATTCAAAATATCCTTCCCTCTTGAGGCCTGCCAAAGAAAAAAATAAAAATAAAATACAACCCATCCCCTCTTACTCAAATGCTTTTTGCAAAAATGAAAAATCAAAGTTCAATACATCATAAAGTCATGCAAAATGCCTCTATGAAAAAAATTAAAATCCCGCTTGATCATTTTACACATGGCAGATTTTAATTGCAGGAACACCTAATTTCCCCCCTTCATTCCCACCCACTTCCACACGCTCTCTCTTCTTCCCTCTCCCAAAAAAACGCTTTCCTTTTACTTAGCCCTCAGCTTCGGACTCCAAACCTAACCTAGGCTCGGACCCGAACCTCAGTTTTTGTTCCCCAGTTCGTTGAAAATTTTGCTCTCCATTATGATCACTTTATCTCTCTCTCCCTTTCTCTGAGCTTTCATTTCTACACTCCCCCTTTCTCTCTCCCGATTCGAAACCCTAGATGAACAAGTACTATGAAATTTTCAAGCCTTTAGAGGGTCGATTTGGAGCTCGAATCGAGGCGTCAGCGTGAAACTGTGAGTCCTAATTCTCTCTAGAAACCCTAATTTTCTCCATGTTAAATTAAGAGTCCGTGTCTAAGTTTAGTTTTTGTCCTTTATGGATGGGCAGGTGTATTACCGCTTTTTTCTTTGATTAAAGGTTTTATGTTTTGTTATCGATCTTTATAATTTGGCTATAAATGTGATATTTTAGTTAAATTTGGGGTTTTAGGCTTTGTTTGGTTGTTGATAGAACGAGAGGGAAAGGTTCTGTGTTTCGTTTCTGCTGGTTATTTGTTTAGCTACTGGGCTTTGAATGTTTGGTAAGCATTTGTCTTCGAGTGAGTTTGAGAAGGATTTTCAATCTCATTCGACTTGTCAGGATCCGGATTTTGTGTATCTTCTGTTGTCATTCTTAATTTCTAACCACTGATACCGAAATTCACTTGTGAATAAATAAACGCTAAAGCCATTGCGAAAGTATTGGTTACATGTAAATTTAGCTTCTTAAATTGAATATGTCCAAGTGTTTTCTGCAAGTAATTTGATATCATGCTGCTCTGCGCTATGATCCCTCCAATCAAGTGTTTTCTCCATGTAAATATTGATTGGCAGCTTAAATGTGTCAATTTATGAGAAGGTCAGGACATTTTGGGAGGACAGCAACCCCCCCCCCCCCCCCCCCCCCCCCCCGGTTATTTAAGTTTTTCCAGTTCAAGGTTATCAAAAAAGAAAATCCCCAAATCTGACTTCAAAGAACTCTTGAATTCAGCTCCCTCTCCAACAATTGAATGCTTGATGTCTAGGCATGTAGCAGGAATCTTTCTACTACACCTTACCCCATCGCCTGCACAATTGCATTCCGAGGGGGTAAGACATCCATGTCAATGAATTTTACTCGGCAGTGGAGTTTAGGAGATTTCTACTTTCTAGGGCATTCGTTTGAAGAGGTATTTTTCCTTATAGCTGGTCCACCTTTTGTAATTCAATGAAAAGAAGAGGTCACCTATTAATCTCATCTTCAATTTGATTTTCAGCATCTCCTAGTATGAACCAATAGATAGAAGAGTCATGTCTTTTAAGTTCTTGCAATCTGAATTTAAGCTTCTTGCTGCTGAAGGATATCTTCTGTAGGTTTCCTATTGCCTAAACAATTTATAGAGCTTCACCTTAACCTAGCTGTAACTTTTCGAAGTTAGATTAGTTGACAATGTCTGGGACGTTCCTTATTAGGGAAATATTGAAGTCATACAGTTTTTGAGAAATAATAAAGTGACTGGAAACTTTTTCTAGGTATATATGTGTGGTGCCCCTGCATGCAAACTGAAAGTAGGCTAAAAAGAGTTCAAATTCCAGTAATGATGGTGGTTGTTTGGATTTATGGCTGTTGGCAATATTGTTGAACTTAATAGAATATATTATTAACTATTCTTTTGATTACTCTTGGGTAGATGATCAACAATTAACTGCAAGAGATTGTTAAATATGTGTGTGTGTGTGTCAAGAGATCATTGTTTATATAATATATTTGTAAAAGGTGATTATGAGGTAACACTGTAATTGAGGGCTGACTTAAGTATACGGGACAGCTATTCACCATCAATGTTACTAGGTCATCAACTCCTTTTTCTGATTAAGTCTTTTGGTCAACTGTATAGAGTTATGCTCACATACACACACACAATCTTATCCACACATCTTTCCATTACTTCATTGTGATGCCCTAGATCTTGATTGTATGCAGAATGAGATTTGAGTGACACCCAATGAACAGAGAAGAGGTTTGAGCATGCTTGTACTTGTGAAGTTTTTCATGTAGTAAAGTTCTGTTCAATTAAATTGTCTGAATATAAAGATTTAAACTTGATCTCCTTTTAGGTAGTGAGTTTCTTCTGACAATTTAAGCTGCTGGAATATCTGTGAGGTGGGTTATCTATGCCTGGCAACGAAGTTGGAGATAGGATCCACAATTTCCTTGGGCAGGATAACTGGTCCCAGGGCCAGCACCAATCACAGACTGTTGATGGGGCTTGGTCTGGCCCAAATAATAATCCCTGGGCTGGAAGTCAGAGGCAGATTGGCACACCTCTTATTTCTAACTTAAAAAATGACAATGTACATCAACCAGGTATTAATTATGCATATCTTATTTTGTTAGTTTTCATTGGCCTGTATTGTTTTCAGTAGAGTTAAATTGTAATAAAGCAGACTTGGTTTTTCCTCCATCATAACACCCTGAATTATGGATATTATGGTTTGAAGTTACGTGTGCGGTAAAGTTTGTAGGCTTTTATGTCATTTATCACTCATTTTCTTTTGAAATTAGCTGATACTGAGAGAGGAGGTGAATCATCAAGTGTGCAGCTTGGCATGTACTTTTCACATTCAAATCCCAGACCTGAGTTTGCCAGAAGCCAGGGTCAAAGCCAACAGCCACCTTTGAATGGCTATATGCATGGCCATCAAGTTCTCCAGACAAACCAGAATGAAGAAAACTTTTTGGGAGTGGATACAGAATCTGATCGACGTAGTATGACATCAAAAGGCTTTTCAATGCTTGATTCACAGCTGGCAGATGGTCCTGAATTTCTCAAAAAGAATTCAGTGAGAATGGATTTTAATGAATCTCCAGTTAATTATGATTTCTTTGGAGGTCAGCAGCAAATTAGCAGTCAGCATCCTGGCATGCTGCAATCTTTTCCTAGACAGCAGCCAGGGATTAGTGACATGCAGCTGCTACAGCATCAATTTATGCTTAAGAAAATACAAGAAATGCAGTGGCAGCAAGAACTTCAGAAGCAAGAAGATGCAAGGAAACTGAATTCAGTCAATCAAGCTTCTGCTTTTGCAAAACAGGCAGCTGGCAACTCACAGCCTTTGATCAATGGCATTCCTATTCATGGAACATCAAAATTTTCATTGCAGCCTGAGCTCATGGCAGCTAGCACAAACTGGCCACAGCAAGGTGTGCCTCCAGTTATGCAAGGATCTGTTAGAGGACATATGGTTTCCCCTGAGCAGGGCCAGGCGCTGCCACACATAGTGGGTATGGTTCCGCAGCAGGCTGATCATTCTCTTTATGGTGTCCCTATCTCTGCAACGAGTCTCACACCAAGTCAGTATTCTCCTGTCCAAATGGATAAGCCCTTAATGCAGCGGGTATCAGACAGCAGTAACTCCTTAACAAACAATCAGTATGCATTTCCAGAGCAGGTTAGCGTGCGGGATGGAGCATTGATTTCTAGACAGGGATATCAGGGGAAAATGATTGCATCGTCTGATGGTCATGGTACAAATAGTGGATTTAAGTTGGAAAACTTGCAGCAAGTGAATCCCCAGCAAAGCAATGAGCCAGTGCAAGAAATTTGCATGAGGCAAGACCTGGCTGGTCCATCAGAAATATCAGAAGAGGAAACCATGATACAGGTTGCTCCTTCCCAGAATGTGGCTACCCTAGATCCAACCGAGGCAAAGATTTTGTTTGGGTCTGATGATAATTTATGGGACGCATTTGGCAGGACCGCCAACATGGGTTCTGGAGGTTACAATATGTTGGATGGCACAGACTTTTTCAGTACATTGCCCTCTGTGCAAAGTGGGAGTTGGAGTGCTCTTATGCAATCTGCTGTAGCAGAAACTTCTAGCAGTGATACACGGCTGCAAGAAGAGTGGAGTGGTGTGACTTACCAAAAGAGTGAACCTCCAGCTGTGAATCAGCAGACTCCCACTGCAAATGATATTAGTAAACAGAATTCAAATTGGGCTGATAATAGCTTGCCATCTGCCTCTAGCTTGAACACTCGACCCATCCCTGTGTCTCGTGAAACAAATACAGGTATGAGTTATAATAATATCCGAGGGGTTCACCAATCTGGAGTCAATACTTCACATGAACAGAGTGAGAGGTTGCGGACTGCTTCTCTTAGGCATACTCAGCAGTTTCCGGGTGAGGAAACCAAGTGGTCAGATAGGAGACTCCTACAAAAAGCAGCTGTTGAAGGCAGTCATTTTTATGGAAAAGCTACCCATTCTTCAGATGCAGCATCAAATGCAAAGAACATTCCAGGCTCTTGGTCAAATCAACAGAGCATGCCATCATATAGCTCCAGTGGCCAACCATTAACTAGTCGAAGTGGCTGGAACTTTATGGATTCTGCGTCTCCCATCACAACTGATGCTTTGAAATATCAGGGAAATGAAAAATCATTCCAAGATTCTCAGAATGCTGATAAAAAGAGTCCCATGTTTGAGGTGATGGGTCTTGGTGCTGATATATGGAAGACTACTTCTGTTTCCAATTCTACTGCTGAATTGGAACATGCAAAATCTTCCACGACAAGCCCACTGGTCAACCAAGAAGATACTAACACGAATAATGTTGCTGCATTGCCAGATCCAAGCACCGAGAGGGCCAGCATGGAAAGCAGCAAACAGCTTTCTAAAAGTAATAATATTGATATCTGGAAACATGCTGGTTTTTCAATGAACCATAAAGGAAATGAGGTTGTAGGAAAGTGCCAACCCCATATGGTCAAGAATGATCATACTTTTGAGTCATCAAGAAATAGTAGTTTGGCAAACAGGGCAGTTGAAACTCAGGAAGCACAGCGCTCAAATACAAAAGATAACACAACTGATAGCTTCCCCAATATAACCCACCATGCTTCTGCTTTTGGCGCAAGGGAAAACACATGGTTGGGTGCAAACGATTCTTGTTCTTTGTCCAGAGGAAAGCAAAAGCCATCCAGTCCTATAGGTCGAAAGCCATCTGGATCACGCAAATTTCAGTATCATCCTATGGGGGATCTGGATGCTGACATGGAACCTTCTTATGGAACAAATCTTGTGGCAAATTCACAGTCCATTCCCCAGCAGGTTTGTCAAGGGCTAAAGGGTCTTGACCAAGGGTATGGTAGTTATCCAAACTTTCCTAGTCATGCAGCTAGAGATTCTGTTGAAATTGAGAAGGTAATTTAGAGATTGCTTCTTGAGCTCCATTCCAGACACCCCCCTCTTTACTTTTAGCAATTTTTCTGGGTCATGCTAAGTGTGACTTCTCCATGGAATTGAAACAGGTGTTAAAATATCTTTTAATGGTTTGTCTTTTAATTCTCATTTACAGGGTCATTTGTCTGGCTTTCAAGGAGAAACAAAAGGCTTAGATGAGATGCCTCCAAAAAGTATTCCTTCAGGTTCGGCACCTGGCTTGTCAACTCCCTTTGACAGATCTGTTCGTGCACCAAGTAAAACCATGACAAGGTAGTTGAATGTTTTGGATATTATTCTTTATTGCTATTTTGAATTTTGGTCAGGATATTATTGACTGTCTGCTGTTGTTTATCTTGATGGTGGAAAACTCATTGATCATTTTTACCACTTGTATTAATCCACTATTCAATTGTATTGTCCTTTCCATGCTAGCAATCAAATGTGTCACTAACTCACTTTTTTGTTATTGGTATGGCTGTTATATGGTTTATGTTTTCAAATTTGTAGCAATCGAAATATGCTGGAGCTCCTTCACAAGGTGGACCAATTAAGTGAACAGGGAAATGAAATGCACTTCAATTCTGCCAACCACAACCTGTCTTCTAAGATGCCTGAAGCTGAAACTTCTGATGCATCTTTTCACGTTCAGAGGGATCAGTCTCCTGCTTCTCAAGCTTTTGGTTTGCAACTGGCTCCTCCATCCCAAAGGGGGCTCATTCCAGAGCATGCCCTCCCTTCTCAGAGCCCCACGAATGCAATTATTTCTACAAGGTTGGCTCCTACTTCCTCTGTTCAGTTTTTAATTCCACATGAAACATCTCATGGACATTTGTGGAATGCTTTATGCAGCACCTCAATTCATTCTGGCAATAGTGCCCAAAGAAATTTTTCTGCTGCCTTTCCCCCTGGTTTCCCTTATTCAAGAAATCATCTTTCCAATCAGCACAAGACTGATACAGGTGGACACACAACAACCAGTAAATGTGTTAATGAATCTTTTGATCAATTTTCTTCTCAACAAAAACAGACAGATGAGTCTTCTGAGAGAGATCAAACTAATCAATCTGCATTACCATCGGTGTCTGAATCATCCAGGCATGCTTCACATAGTGATAATGCCTCTTCTCCTGACCATGCAAGAGATTCTGCTCAACAATTCCCTGTGCTTGAAGTTGCACCAGCTCCCCAGCGCAATGCTTTATCACAAGATGCTGTTTCTTCAAAAATGTCACCTACCATGTGGACCAGTGTTCCATCTCAGCTACATCCATTTGGTTCTCAGCCATTTCAGACTTCATCCAGTATGTTTAAATCCAATCTTCTATCACATAACAGTTCAGGCCCAACTTTGACTCTACCACAGAAGCCAGACAATCACATAATGCAAGTTGGAGGGAGCAGTCAAGCTGAATCTGGTTCCCGTTTGATGAATTCACATGGTTTTCTTGGGAAAGAGCAACCAGCAAAAGGAGACCACATGCAGCAAGTTTCACCTGAGAATGACCGGGCCCAGAATACAATGAGTGCTTCACATGAGAAAGGCTCTGTTTTGAATCATCTTACTGAAACATCTCTTTCAAACCTAGCCAGTACTCAGAAACAAATTGAAGCTTTTGGACGATCTTTAAAACCCAATAATAATTTGCATCAAAATTACCCCCTACTGCATCAAATGCAGGGCATGGAAAATGAGGAGGTGGATAATGGCAATAGGAGTTTGAAGAGATTTAGAAGTCCTGATGCTCCTGTGGATCCTCAGCTGGTTACTCAGGGAGGTCAGCAGTTTTATGGACACAACAATATGGTGAGAGATGCACTGGCAGACTGCACTCCAATTCCCCCTGGAGATTCCAAGATGCTTAGC
This sequence comes from Populus alba, assembly GCF_005239225.2. NCBI lineage: Eukaryota > Viridiplantae > Streptophyta > Magnoliopsida > Malpighiales > Salicaceae > Populus > Populus alba. The sequence goes on from NC_133295.1 coordinate 7,096,771, forward strand.
TTTTTAGCAAAAACAGCTGATGTTCTGGACACAAATGCACCTTCAAAGGAAATGCTTGCATTTGGTCGACATGATTCTCAGAGTTTCGCTGGGAGAAATGGTGCAGTTTCTGTCAGAGGTGAACATTCCCAGATTAGTCCCCAGATGGCCCCATCTTGGTTTGATCAGTATGGAACCTTTAAAAATGGACAGATATTACGAATGCATGATGCACAAAGAACTATCTCCATGAATACTTCAGAAATGCCTTTCACTGCTGGAAGACCTGATGATAGATCGCATGCCCATAGTTCAATTGAGCAAGGAAATGCTGCTGCCGCTGCCGCTGCCGCTGCCAGCCAGTTTGGTATAGTCCAAAAAGGTTCAACCTGCTCATCAATAGCTAGTGAGAAATTTTCTTCCCCTCAGTCATTGCAGCCTGATTCTGGTGATGTGAGCCTGGTGGTTATGAGACCAAAGAAACGTAAAATTGCCGTGTCCGAACTTGTACCATGGCATAAGGAAGTGATGCATGGTCCTCAAAGGCTTCAGAATGTCAGGTGGTTGGCATAACAATGCTTTGATTGAGTGCCATATTTATCTTTGTTGATGAAACTGATGCATCATTTTAGTGCTCTTATTTTGCTGCAAAAGTTCATTGCTCTGTTCCTCTGATATTATTTACTGGATAATTTTTTGATTCATTTTGTATTTTCTTTTCATGGTGACTATAACATGTGGCTTTTTCTGTTTGTAGTGTGGTTGAAGTTGACTGGGCACAGGCAACAAATAGATTGACAGAAAAGGTTTGCTTATAGCTATATTCATCCTTTATTTTTCTTCCTCTTAGGTTTTCTTAAAGTTACCTCATGTTCAAATGGCTACATTTCTGATAACAGGTGGAAGATGAAGTTGAAATGGTAGACGATGGACTGCCAGTCCTTAGATCAAAGAGGAGGCTTATATTGACTACACAGCTTATGCAGATACTCCTTCGCCCTGCCCTGGCATCAGTTTTCTCTGCAGATGCTACTTTGCATTATGAGAATGCTGCTTACTTTGTAGCCAGATCAACACTAGGAGATGCATGCAGTAAACTCTCTTGTACTGGAAGTGATACTCCTGCGCCTTCCAACAGCAGAGACCTGTAAGAATCATTTGTGTGTTAATACTGGCCCTTTTGTTTTCTCAGTATGCTTTTTACTTGGTAGTAAGATTTATAGTTTTTAGTGTTAAATAATTCTTTGATCTGTATGATAAAAGAAAAATTTCTTTCTCCTAAGCCTGCCCGAGAAGATAAAATCACCTGATAAGAGTGTCGATCAATACTTCTCAAAAGTCATGGAAGACCTTATCAGTAGAACAAGGAAGCTGGAGAGTGATTTGTTGAGGTAAACTTTGGTGTCTTTAGTGGTGATATTTAATTGCTTGCTAACTTCTTAATCTCATTTTTCCTGCTTTAAAATTCTGTTCTGCTTTTTAATATTGGTGCCTGACATGTTAACATGTCCTTCCTCTATATATCTACTTATCTGATTCAAACATTATTGATGCCTTATGAATTGTTAAGAGTCCTATTTTTCTTTTCTTTTCTCTCTCTAGAGGAAAGATGCTTTGACTTTGTATTGAGAGGAATGGCATATGAATCATGTGTAATTCCAAACAAATTGAAAGAGGTTTTGTTTAATCAGTCCAGAATGTTGCGTCTCAAAACAAGTTTCAGAGAGGTGCATATTGATCGGTACAATGAGAACAGTCTAGCATGCTTGAACTTGACCATGCAGATTTGGATTTAGATTGCTTAATGTTGGGTTTTGTGCGGCCATGATTGCAGTTTGTTTCACCTGCATGTCTCTTTTCTTCTTCTTTGGCATCTCCTTAGCTGAAATTCCTAATGATAAAACACACTTGGTACAAAGATGAACTATCATTTATTATTTGCCCTCCTGGGATGCAGATTGGACAAAAGAGCATCAGTTTCAGACTTGAGATTGGAATGCCAAGATCTAGAGAGGTTTTCTGTTATCAATCGTTTTGCAAAATTCCATGGACGGGGTCAAGGTGATGGAGCCGAGAGCTCATCATCCTCAGATGCATCTGGAAATGCCCAGAAATGCCTTCAGAGATATGTCACTGCACTACCCATGCCTAGGAATCTTCCTGACAGGACACAATGTCTTTCACTATGATAATTGATTAATTGATTTTTCTCTTTTTGGCCAATTTCTCAACACCCTGCCCGCTTATTTGATCGATTTTCTTTTAAGCTATATACTGGCCCTTACTCGCCATAGTGCGCACACAAGAGAATGTAGGAGGTTGGATGCGAGATTGCCTCAAATAAAAGGGAAGCTGTTAGGTCTTTTAAAGGAGGCCATTGATGTCATTCTTGCGAAATATGATCTGGTCTTGTATATTGAATATCTAGAGAGAAATTGGGGTTCCCCATCATTTTTCCAGTAAATGGGGAGACCAGATGTGCAGTCTGGTTTAGCAATTATGTTTACACAGTTAAAAAATTTAGCTGTGTTCTTGCACATAACGCTTTGGTATTTGGTTTCTATTCATGAAAGAATGACTGCCGTGGTGCGAAGTTTTGAATTTCCGGTATTTCTGGAATGATGATGTAGCTAATCATTCTTTTCCTATTTATTATGTATAAAGTTTTTTCCCCGGAAGTCTTGTAACATGTTATCATACTGAGGTTGGTTTTAGAGGATAGTTTTGATTCTCCACAAGCGTGTTTCCAAATGTCTCGAGTAAATCATGCCCAGGCTAGCTAATTCAAAGTAGCTTCTTATCGTGCTACTGATTGTCTGAAAATCTGCTTAATTTTCTACGTGCATCCTCCAATTTTTGTCTTCACTTGTTAAATTTAGAAGTTGAGAGGCCGAAAGGATGTCTAAGAGCTTTTCATAACACTAAGAAAAATGCTTTAGAGCTTGTTTGTAAACAATTCTGATGTAAAATTGAATTTTATGATAGAGAAAATCGATTACAATTGAATTCTATAAGGGAATAAATACAACTCTTTTATTAGTTTTATATATTGCCCTTGTCTTGTACCTTAGGATTTCATGATGACATCTTTCTTTTCCCTTCTCTAAAGAATCAACAAAGAAGACCACATAATCTTTGAGAGAGGAAGAACCACCATGTTGAGAGGAAGAAAACCAATAACACAACGCTATCACCCATGGCAAGAAACAAAATAATTCAAAGTCACCCACAAGTATTAGTGAAATTCGAGAATATTTCTAATTTTAACATTGAGAAATACAAATATTCTTAACTCCAATTTTAATGAATACCAAGATGATATTCCTAATTTTTTTCTTAGGCTAATATCAATCTAAATAGGTATTTCTAACTCTGGCTTTAATAAATTAAAAAAAATTGAGTTGAAAGTTTTTATTTTCTTGAAATCTCAAGAACTATGTTATTATTTTTTATTTTTCAAGATGGCTCACCATAATTGCTTTTAGAGTCAACATGGCCTGAATTGCTTTTACTTTATTAGGGTTGACTTCAATACCTTTGTTATTCACCATAAATCTTAGCTACTTTTTAGATATTACCTTGAATGAGCATTTTATAGGGTTTAGCTTCAACTTATACTTTCTTAACCTTTCAAACAACTTTATGAGATTCTGACAATGGTTTATCCCTCTTTGGATTTAGCAATTATGTCGTTCATATACACTTTAATTTCTTTATGCATCATTTCATGGAACAGAGTTACCTTTGCCTTTTGATAAGTGGCCCCAATGATTTTCAGTCTAAATGACATCATCTTGTAGTAAAATGTTCCCCACGAGGTAAATAAGGTTGTATTCTCTTTATCTTTGTTGGCCATTTTGATCTGGTTATACCTAGAGAAACCATCTATACAGGAGTATGTTGAGCTGCATTATCAATTAGAACATCGATGTGTGGCAAAGGGAAATTGTCTTTTAGGCTTCTTTTATTTAAATCCTTGTAGTCTATATATACTTTGATTTTGTCTTTTTTCTTGAGAGCTACTACTATGTTTGATACCTATTGTGAGTACCTGACCACCTAAAAAAAACTAGCATCTCATTGCTTTTCTATCTTGGCTTTCACCTTGAGTATCATATCTAGACGAGTTCTTCGTAGTTTCTACTTCACAGGCATGCTTTCTTCATTTAATGGCATCATATGCACTATAATGTTAATATCTAAATTAGGCGTATTTGTGTAGGACCAAGCAAATACATCGACATCCTCACGTAGTAGCGAGATCAAGTTTTTCCTTTTAGTAGCTTTAATTAGTCTCTATTTTAAATTCTCTTTCATCCTGCCTTGTACCAACATTAATTGTCTCTAATTCCTTTCTTGCTGATTTCCAAGCTCACTCTGATTATTCTACTAGCTTAGAAAATTCTTTTACATCATCCTCTTCCTATTCATTTTCTTCCATTGCAATTATGCACTCAACAAAATTTGGTCATTCATTCTCAGTATAACGTGTTGGTGATTTTATGGACGATGTGCTTTTCAGATTTCTTAAAAGTAGGGGTGTTAAAAAAACCGATAAACCGATAAAACCAACAAAAAATTAACCAAAAAAACCGAACCAAAAAATAAAACTGATTATATTATATAGAAAAAACCTCGGTTCGGTTCGGTTTTTGGATTTGTAGTGCAGAAACCGGGTTAATAGGATTGGTTCAAAAAAAAGGATCCCTAGTATAAATAGAAAATGTTGCCAAGCCGCGCCCCTCTCTTCTCTCTAGTTTACTCTTTGCTAACCTTAAACAGTTTCAATTTTAATTTTCAAACAATCTCTCCTCTCACTACTCAGAGCCACCCGCAGTCCCGCCCCCTCACCCTCTCCGGCCTCTGCTAAAGCCGTCCCTATACCAGAGCACCCGCAACCCGTCCCCTCTCACCCTCTGCCTCTCCCTCTCCCTCTCTACTCTCCACTCTCCTTTGACTAAGAAAACATAAACACAGATCGACCATCGACATTTCCTCAGTCTCCACTGAACCAAAACAGTTTGTGTTTTCATTAGACCGACGTTTCCTTAGCCTCTCAAAACCAGTGAGTTTTAATTTTTTTTTCTCCTTTCTAATTAATTAATTAATTCGGTTAAGGTTATTGTTATTGTTATTTTTAATACAATTAAGCTTATTTTTTTATACGTTTCCTTAGTCTCCACTTGACCAACATAGTCTGTGTTTCCATCATACCGACGTTTCCTCAATCTTTCAAAACTAGTGAGTTTTTTTTTTTTCTTTCTAATTAATTCATATAGTTAAGCTTATTTTTATTTTTAATCAATTTTGTTGGGTGATGAATTTTGGTTTAGGTTTAAATTAGAGCTATTTGGGTGATTAAAATGATTTTTTTTTCCTTTGTTTGAATAGAAGGGATTTAGCAGTTTAGGATTATGATTATTTCGGTATGATTATTTTTAATCAAAATTGTTGTTCTTACAATTGTTTGCAGTTTAGGATTAGAGCTGTCTTGTACATGTAATTTCAGAATCTTACATTTAATTTTGCACTTTATTTTGCTATTTTGTAAATGTAATTTCAATATCTGCTACTGTAAACTTGTGTTGATTATGTTGCTGTTGTTATGTTGATTCTGTTGATGTTGTTATTGCTGTGTTGATTTTGTTGCTTTGTTGGTTGATTACTAAAAACAGATGAACTGTTGATTTTGTTGTTGTGTTGGTCGATTTATAAGGTCACGCCAAGTAGTTTGATTAAAATTATGTTTATAAGCCTGTGTTGATTGACTTGATTCTGCAAACTAGTTTTGTTTTGATGGGTTTTTTTTATTTGGTTTTGTTTTTTCATTCTGTGAAATGTATTCATTATTCTGTTTTGGATGATCTTGATTGGCATTCTGTATTCATTAAAATCATGTTCTTCTTGTATTCATTGTTCTGTTACTTCTGTAATTATGTTTCCTCCATTGATAGATTTTCTAAGCTTGTTTTGACATATTTTCTAAGCTTGTTTTGACATGTTACTTTTGTAATATTTGTTTCATTTTAATTATTAAACATGATTTTAATCTTTATGTTTATTAAGTGCTGAAAAGAATTGTGCAAGTGATAATGAACATGTTTGCATTTGATAATTACAGATGGAAAACCTTCAAAATCAAAATGCTTCATCCACTGGCACTACCCCAACATCAACCAATGCCCCAGCTTCAAACATTACCCAACATCAACTACTGCAAGATCCACCACGGATAATAAAGGTAAACAACTTCAAGTCCTTGCATCAAGGAAAAGAAATGTTGATGATAAAAAAAAAGTCATAAATTTGTGATCATTTTACAAAACTTGATGGTGATCTTACAACCCCTAGAACTGAATGTAATTATTGTGGAAAGGATTATGTATGTCATACTATTATTAATGGGACAAGTAATATGTGAAGTCATTTAAAAGTATGTAAAACCTTTTCTTTTGTTGTTGATAAGAAGCAATTTTTTTTTGGTATTAGAACATAATAAAGTAGGGGGTGAATTAGTAGATCGAAGTATGGGAACTCTTAAGGCAATAGGTTATAATTATGATGAATGCAAAAAAACACTAGTGAAAATGGTTATAATTGATTATTTGCCTTTTAATTTTGTGGGGGGTAAGGGATTTAGATTATTTTCTAAGACCTTGCAACCTAGATTTGACATTCCTTCTCGTTTCACTGTTATGAGAGATTGTTTGAAACTTTATGTTGAAGAGAAAGAAAGATTAAAGAGAGTTCTTAAGGGTCAATGATTATGCTTAACAATATATACATGGACATCAATCCAAAACATTAACTATATGTCCTTAACGGCTCATTGGATTGATAATGAGTGGAATTTGCATAAAAAGAATTCTAAATTTTTGTCAAGTTTCCAATCATATGGGTGAGACAATTGGTCAAGTTATTGAGAATTGTTTGTTAGATTAGGGGATTGATAAACTTTTAACTGTTATAGTAGACAATGCAAGCTCTAATAGTGTTACTATTTCATATTTAAAGAATATGATGAAAGATTGACCAGCTAATATATTGTCAAATGAACACTTGTTGTTTTAGCATGCATGCATAACCTAACATAAACCCCCCCAATCATTTGTTCATGTATAGCCGAAGGCTTTCAAGCCTTTTCTTAGTCATCTTGTTCTTCAATTTTGTTAAAACATTATCAAGCCTTCTTTATCTCCCCTTCACACTTTATTCTCACCTTTAATCTACTTAGAAAAATCCCTCAAAAACTCTAATCTAAGCTAGTATTTGTGTATAAAACTTACCCAATATATTTGAAATTGCTTTAGGAAGGTTTTAGGCTTGTTCTAGCTGTGTTTTCTACTCTCAAAACTTCTTCTCCCTCCAATCGTTTGGCCTCTCTTCATCTTCCCTTTATTGCCACCAACCTTCTCTCTTCTTCTCCTTCAATTTGTTTTGTTTTTAATGTTTAATTCTTTACTCAAACCTTTTATTTCCTCTCATGTAATTGTTTGCATGTGTTTTTCTTTACTTATTCTTGAGAGAGTGACTTTTTTTTTTGTCTCTTTCTTTATTCTGCCTTCAACCCTCCTCTTCTTCTTAAGGCTAACAGGTTTTTTCCTTACTTGTTTATACATTTTCAATTTAGTGCCCTTATTCTTTTATCTTTCCATACTAGGCTCTAAATTTCTTGCAACCTACTTACGCATGTTTCAATTCTTTATGCTAAAGCTCTGAAATTATTTATTAATTAGAAATTATTTACTCACTTAATTTCATGCATTCATATTCTAGGGGCTTACACTCTCCCTTGTTCAGAAAATTTTATCCCTGAAATTTAAGATAACGTATTTGTGGTAGTGAACAATTCATGATGTTTCCTCTTTATTTCTGACTCCTCTCACATGTTTCTTCTTCAAATTATGAGTTCCTCCAAAGGATTTTTACTAGCAGAACTTTCTTGTTCCTTAGCTTTTTTTTTCACTTTGATCCAGGGTCTTCATTGACTTCACTTTCAATGTCAAATCTTCTCTTATTTCTATTGGAACTTGTGATAGAAATCGTTATTGATCAATTTCTACTTTTCTTATCAACGACAAATGAAACACATGTATTTTCTCCAAATAGGAAGGTAACCTTAATCGGTAAGCCACCCACCTAATTCTCTCCAAAATGTACCAATATACCGTGGGGCGGGTTTTCCCCTCATTCCAAATTAGAAAATATGCTTCCATGGTGGCACCTTTAAAAATACCTTATCTCTCATTGGAACTTTAGTGGCCTTTTTTTATTATCGGCATAACTCTTCTGTCTATCCTGAGCTTCCTTCATTCTTTCTCGAATTACTCTCACCTTATCATTGGTTATTTAAACAAGTTCTGGTCCCAATAGTTTCCTTTCCCTAATTTCATCCAAACATACAGGAGTACAACATTTTCTCATGTATAGGTCCTCGTATGGTGCCATACCAATAATGGTCTGGCAACTGTTATTATCAGTGAACTCCACCAAGAGTAAATAGTCTTCCTAATATCTTCTAAATTCTGGGATGCACGCTCTTAGTAGATCTTCTAGTATCTGAATGATCCCTTCTAATTAACCATGTTTTTATGGGTGATAAGCTGTGCTCAATTTCAGTCTTGTGTCCAAGGCTTTTTGAAGGCTGGACTATAGTTTAAAAGTAAAGCGTAGGTCTCAATCTAAAACTATAGAAATTGGAATACCATGGCAACATTATGGATTGCATAGGAACATTTTATTCTATCTAAGTGCAGTTCATCATTAGTATGGAGAATTAGAAAATGAAAAGCCATCATGTGATACATTTAATAGAGGCTACTAGATTTGCACATCTTTTACAAATTACATGTCTCACCTTTTGTAAATTACATACAAGACCATTTAACAACTTGAATTATCCATCTCCTAGACCTTTGATATTCAATGTTTCTCCATCATCCAAATATACCACACTATAATTATCGATAACATAATTTTACATGATTTCTTAGTGTGAAGTGATATGAAATAAAACCCAATTGTCAATTGGGCCTTGAACAACAAGAATTAAACCATGTTCTTTCTTAGTAACATCATTTGTAGAGACATCATTAACGTTTATTAGGTTTGTACAATCCTTTATGAATTGACCAAATTTGCCACAATTCTAATAAGCACCTTACTTCTTAAACCTTAACTATTTTGACTCTTATTTTTAGATTTTAATTTTGCTTTGTTTAAGTGTTTGTTTTGTCTTTTCCCTAAGAATCAATATTAAAGGCAAAATTAAAACCTAATATTTCACCAAAATCTTTTCTATGCACTTCTTTAGTTAGGATCAAACATGAATATCATCATATTTTAACTTAGTTTTTCTAACAAAATTACTTAAAAACCATTCTCTTGGCCTCCCAACTCTTTGCAAGTGAAGTCAACATAATTAAATATCATCATTAAATTTAGTTTTAATAATTGTGATATTATTGAATTCATTCAGTTGTTAGGTAATACACACTCTCTCTATTATTGTTAATTTGAACTTCTTCGTCAAATACACCTTGTTATGCTTTGATGGCTTCTTTTACATGCCATACAAGGCTACCCAGTAGCTATGCAATGGTATTTTCTTTATTAGTATCATGTGCAACTAATCTTGATACAATTAATTAGATAACATCTAAAACCTAAATGTCAAGAAGTCTCCAATCCAATTTCTCTATCTTTATGGCTTCTTCTCTAATATAGATAGATGATGTTTTATATATATATATATATATATATATATAGAAATAATATTCAATTTGCATCCTTCAATACCCAAAATTTATGTCATTAAGTTTCTTGATTCCATGCACTACTTCTTTTATGACCATTGCTCTCAGTTAAACACTAACTAGCTTTCACACTAATTGGTAGTGTAAAGCGATGAAATAAAACAAATAAAGAAAGAAGAGAAATAAAGAACACACAATATAAGAATTCATATGGCTTGATGATTTAGCTTATATCTATAAAGTTGTAGAGATCTCCAACCATAATGTTAGTGTGAATAAAAATACACTCATAAATAGTAGGGGTGATCATTTTTTATTCAGTTTGGTTTTTATCTTTAAAAAACAATCAAATTGAAAAAAAATGGACCCAAACCAAACCGAAACCAGTCCAAACCAATCAATTTCGATTCGGTTTGGGTCTTATTTTTGAGGTCCAAAACCGGAAAAACCTATGGTTATTTTTCTGGCTCCTTTTTGGCTTTGTAATGGGCTTTATAGTGGGCTTTTAGTAGATTTCTGATGGGTTTATGATTTATGCTAATAATATCTAATTTTCTTAAAAGATTCCAAAGTATATTTAATTTTTTTGCCACTAAATATTCATTTATATTAAGTTGGTATTGTCAATCTTGTGTTCAATATATTTTTTACCTTCCTAATTTTTTTCTCCCGCTTCAAAAAAGTTTAAATAACATATAGTCACACACGAATAAGTTAAAATCCAAATTACAAACCAATGCCTTTAAAGGGCTTAAAGATAAAATAACAAATAATATTATCATAAAACACTCCAAGTAAAAAAAAAAATAAATCTTTATTTGCACATCATCTCAATAAAAAAGCACATCAAGAACATTGCATTTTGATACCTGAAATTCAAAATATAGAATTATAATATGATAAATTAAATTAGAAGATATAAAAATAAAAAATAGTATTTTTACCATATGTTTTCAATAAATGTATCAATTTGTGAACTAATTATCATCTGCTGCTAGATGTAACTTTCCACTGAATTTTACAAAATTAAAAAATTAAACATGGTAGAATAAAAAATAAAAATACGTTAATTAATAAATCATAAAATAAAATATGTAAGTTTATAAAAAAAAAAAATACTTGATTCAAGGTTTTCGTAAGTTTCAAAATCATTAATCAAGGTTCCATCATCAGTTGGAATTGGTCAATGATGCAACCAATTTTGACAATAAATAAGTGCTTCAACTGTTGCTAGGGATAAAAAACTTCAAAATTAGTTGAGTATACAACCACCTGTACTAAAGGCTGATTCAAAAGACACTGTGGATATAGGAAAAACCAGAACATGTTGTGGAACTTTCAAAATTATCTTATATTTTAAAGCATTAATCTTCCACCAACCTAAAATATCTAATTTATCATCATTAGAATCCCTACAACTATTAATCAAATACCTCTTAACCTCATTTCTATTTTCCACACTATTTTTCTTCTAAATGCCTTTTGAATCGAGCTAAAGTAAGGCTTCAGGACTTAATGTTGAGAAGTCCAAGATCATGTGCTTTAAGCTTGTAAGGAGAAGAAAAAAGGACAGATTCACCCAACTTTCTTCAATCAGGATGACTATTAGTCTTGGGAAGTATCTGGGGTTTCCTTCAAATTCAGGGACGAGTTCGAAATACTGATTTCAATTTTGTTATTAACAAGATCTCAAGAAGTTTGGCGGATTGGAGAGGGAAGTTATTGAACAAAGCAGGGAAATTAGCTCTTGCTAGGTCGGTTACTACTGCGATTCCAGTTTATCCCATGCAAAACCATTCGTTTTCTCGGTTTGTTTGTGCTAGTATTGAAAAAATGGTTCGTACTTTTATTTGGAGCAATAATGACTCTCTCAGGGGTATTCATCTGGTGAACTGGACTATAGTTACGTGCTCTACAAGAAATGGGGGCCTTGGTGTTCGAGACTCAAGATTGTCAAATGTTTCTTTATTAGGCAAACTAATTTGGCACTTATTCAATAGCCCAGATAAGTTGTGGGTTGGTATCCTCAAGCATAAATACTTGAAAAACACTGACTTATTCCATCAATCCATGTCTACAGGCTTGGCTTCTTTTACTCGAAAGTCTACTATGAAAACCTTCTCTTATCTTCATGATGGATTTGTTTACAAATTGGGTTCTGGAGATGTTTCTTTATGGTATGATAGGTGGCTCGAGGAAGGTTTGTCAGCTGAATTAATCCTAGCAGTACATATATCGGACATTGATTTGAGGGTAAATTAAGGATGTTTGGTTCAATGGTTCCTGGAATTTTAACAAAATAGTTATTATTCTTCCTACGCAGATCATAAGGGACCGATTGTTATCTATTCTAGTTCCATCTAACACAAACTTAAAAGATTGTGTAGCTTGGAGTTCTTTTGCAAGTGTATATAAACCCAAGGTTTGCTTATACTTGGTTGTTACATCGCTATAGAGAGACAAGGTCTGATGTTAAATGGGGATGGCTGATTCACCTTAATTGTCTAGAGAAGATTAGGACGTTGATCTGGCTTGTTTTTCATGGAAGCCTACCTAGCTACCAATCACCTTAATTCTTGTTAGTTATCTACTTCAGCTAGTTGCATGCGCTGCCTAGCGGCTGATGAGACAGTGCTCCATTGCTTGCGGGATTGTGGTGCAACAATGAGTATATATTTGGAGCAAAGCAGGTTTGAACAACATGTCTGGGTTTTGGTGCAATAATCCAACAGATTGGGTTATGGTTTTTTCTTCTTTCTCGGATGTTCATTTGTTCCTGTGTACTTTTTGGTGGATCGCATCAGAGAAACATTATCTAATTTGGGAAAGTTTATGATGGCGATGAATGGCTCCTTAGGGACATCTACAACTTGATAAATAATTATAGTTCGAACTTGATGGGGTGTATTTTTTCTAGGGCTTCTTAGTTTGTTTGTTATTTTTTCACCGTTCCAAAAAAAAAAAACTGCACAAAAGGTATTGTTTTCGGTAAATGAAAATGAGCAAACATACAATTAATATGAAGTTTTGCAATATTTCCCTACAGAAGGGTTTACATTGCTACATCTCTTTCATTTAAAAGCCTCCACCTCCATCAAGAAAGGAACAAATTCATCACCATCATGGCCTGTGGTTCTGCACTTCAGAATTGTTGCTTCGTGAAATTGAAGGATATCAACCCAAATGGATAAGGAATTTTATGAGTAGTTCGAGTTTGAGTAAATCCTAAAATCACAAAGTTAGGTTACAGGGTGGCTATATATGATAATGCTCTCCCCAAACTTCAAATTTAATAATGTCCTTAAAGTATGGAAAAATTACATTCATGCCAACTAGATAAATTGAAAGTTTGGAGTTTCTCCGCCATCCTTCTCACTTCTTTAGCCATCGTTCTTCTCCTCCGGAAATTGAGTCCACACTCACTTGAGAACTAACATGTATTTAATCTATTCGCTCTCTTCTCTGCCACAAATCAAAACAATTGTCTCTTAATCTCTTCCCCGCCAGAGAGTTATTCATGAGACCTCCTAAACTGGCATCTCCTCGATTACAAGGTTTCTTTTTCATCTTTCCATTGACACCCCCTCCATCCGTCAGTTTCATCATATTTGAATATATCCATTTTGATTTTATCCTAATCAACATCAAGAAATCCAATGCTCAACCTTCCAGGGGCTTTTTTTGTTTTTCTAAGTTTTGATGAATTAACAAATAAAGTATTATTTAACTCGTACAAATAAAGGAGTTAACAGGATAGATAGTCCCATCAAATAAATTAGTCCAAGAGTTGAAATAAAAATTCAGAAAATCTCAAATGAAAAAAAGAAAAAAAAACACTATAACTATAGCTTGTGTGCTATATAGTTATTTTAGTGCTATTTGCATGCATCTTAAAACCAAATTAGGCAATGCAAGGAGATAGGTTAAGAATCTAGGATGCGTTCTATGCCCTCACCTCTTTTAGTTTTAAACCTACTTGAGCTCGTTTAGCATTAACCAAAACCCAAGTTACAACAATATTTTATCCCCGAGTGGAAAAATCAGAAGCAAACTTGAAGTGAAACAGTGATACGCAGCTTAGTGAGCTGCTGTCATGAAGAACCCACCGCGCTACAAAGAAGAATTTGAAGTATCTTGAATAAGGGTAGAGTCATGCAAGTCAAGAAAGTTAGTGTCAAGCATGCAAATCAGCTTTCGATTCAATTGGAGAAAATAAAGTAACCACTTCTACATTATTTGCATTTAAAGTGTAACCTTGGATTTCAGCTATAATTGCTGAAAGTTGTTATGATTTAGCTATATTTATATTTATCAAGAGGAATACAAGGATATTCAGACTTTTATCCAAACAATAACTTGTGGTATGCTCTCACCCTTAAAGAGAATTCTAGTCTTGCTGCAATTGTGTGAAGCTCTTGACCAGGACCATACTAGACAGTCACCACTCACTAATGTTGCTTCTCTCAGATACCAAATAATTGACAGCTGAAGAGGGAAACTGAAATTATTTTCTAAACAACTCTGTTTCTTACAAAGAAAAACACTCATAAGTTGTTCTTTACAGAACCAAATCCAACACAGGTAGCATGACAAAGTTCAAAGAGCAAGGGAGAGAAGAAAAACAAAACAATTTACTTTAGTATGCAAGTTCAACCGCCTCCTACTGAAACAGAATCTTATCATGCCTTTTTGGCAAAGTCGCCAGCATCATCTTTGTCCTTGTAATTTGCATCCAATGCATCATCTGGGTTAAAAACACCATCACTACTGTTATTGGCACCAAACTGATTGTTGCTGCCATACCCCAACCCAGCATTTCCATCATAGCCACCATCAGCATTGGTGTCAGCATAACTATCACTGCCTCCACCTCCACCAGCATTGTCATAATTCCCAGCACCTCCATCAAAAGTGTTTTGAACAACATAATTACCATCATTACCACCATAGGTTGCATTTCTTCCACCTTGGTTACCACCAACATTTGTGCCATATCCTCCACTACTTCCATATCCTCAACCAATGCCATATCCTCCACCATAATTTCCACCACCATAGCTACCATAATTATTGTTAAAGGTACGTTGTGGCCGTTCGGTTGCATAATTCACCCTAACACGGTGACCATAAAGATCCTGTGAGAAGAAAAATTTGAAACAAAATGATGTAAGCACAAATGACAAGGAATGAAAAGGCAGGTGATACAAGAGATGAATGTAATTTCTATCAACTAAGTTAAATGACGGACTTGAGGCAATGAGAGAGTGATGTTCAAAGAAAGTTAGAAATTATGAGATTCCTTTTCTTTTGTCCCTGTTTCTCTCCTCACTTGAATATCAAACTAAAAAGAAAATGCCATTACAACTCTGCACAAATGACAAGGAATTGAAAAGACAAACAATGAAGTAGCAAATTACTTGTCCATCTAGGGCCTGGATGGCACTAAAGGCCTCCTCACTGGAAGTGTAAGTAACAAATCCAAACCCTCTAGATCTACCAGTTTCACGATCCATAATGATTCTTGCTGCAAAAAAATAAGACTGAATAGCATTAAACTCAGACTGAAACGCCAGCACACATCTAAGAAAGGAAACCAAGAAATAAGCATGCTAGCAACAACTACGCAGACACACAAGCACAGGCAAATACCACATATTTTGGCTAATCCATTCATGTACCTTCAACAACATTGCCATATTTATCAAAAGCCTTTTTCAGACTGTTGTCATCTGTCTGGAAAGAAATACATGCAATGAAATTTGATAGATATCAACCAGCACCATCATTAAAATACAAGAAAAAAATAATAAAATAAGTTATGCACCTCCAACCAAAAGTTTTGAAGATGACATGCATCTCATTGCTTGATAGATGGATGGTCTAGATGCAGAAATCTCAGAAGCCATCTGCTTGCTAGTCGTCTGCCGGAGCATATTTCCCACTTTGGTAAGAAACGCCATTATAGCAACCTAAGTAAAACAAAGGCTTGGTTAATAACTATAACTAAACTAACCCCGTAAAAGTAACGAGGACATCTCACTGTAACATCATTTTGCTCTCTCTTTTTTAATTGAAAAATTGAATTTTAAACAAATAATCAATAAATCATAACCCATAAAAAGCTATACCTAGAAAAAAGCAACAAGGATTTTATTTTTTAAAAATAAAGGAGAGAAGATTAGCGATGGTTTAGATGGAGAGAAACGTAGGACACTAACATCTATAACATGTATCTAAATAAGCATATGACCCTGTCTTTGTCTCAAACAAACAACAAACTCAGTGAGTCTCTCACTTCCTGATCAAGACCGTAGAGCAAAAGAAGATTCATTAAAATATTTTGTTCTGGATACATCAAAACATAACCGAAAAAGTCACAATATTTTTTTCATTTTCATAAACCCTAAAACACTAAACACAAATCAAATCAGTCAGAATTAAAGCCCATCCAAGAAGAAACCAAAGTAAAAGAAATAAATAAAATATTCGAGGATCCAAGAAAACTAGGGTTTACCTTTTTATGTTTTGCTTCACTCTCTCCCCCTCTCTTGAAGAAAGCTACCAAAACCCTAGCTTATTATAACTAGGAAGCCAGAGAACTGGTCTTGACCATTGGATTAGACGGGTTTATATAGGAGGGTTATTATAACTAGGAAGCCAGAGAACTAGTCTTGACCGTCGGATTAGATGAGTGTTTGTGAGACTCCGTATCTTTGTAAACCCTTAGTGTGTCCACGTGTTCCCCTATTAGTGGTTTGTATTTTCTAATTTGTTGGCAGGGCAGCTAGCTTTGATAGGAGATTTTATTAGAGAAAATTACCTGGTCCTCCCAACATTTAATCGTGATAATACTTTATTTTTGTTTTTATATAAAATAAAAAATTACACTTTATACGGCTATATTAAAGTTTTAATTTTTTTATGAAAAGATAAAAATATTCTGATATAACCACAAAATAATATATTATATTCTCTTCTCAACTTTTCAAGTGTAACGATACTATTTAATATTCAAATTTTTAGTGTAATTAACATATTAATTTGAGAAAGAAGTCAATATTTTTTTTTAAAAAAATCTATCAAAATTCTAGTAGAATTTCCCCTGAAAATATAAATATCAAGTTATGGACAATACAAAAAGCATATCTTTAAAATCATTTCTTTTAAAGGATCTCATTATCGAGTAACTAGTTCTGCTTGCCCATTTCTAGACACTAGCTCCATTACTAGATAACTATTTTGATTGCTCATTACCGGGTAACTAATTCCACATGTATTACAATTAAAATAGCAAAATACCATATTTAAAGAATTTAAAGTTACTTGATTAAATAAATTGTTAAATAATAGTGTCAAGGTGCTAAGCACCTACCTGATATCTAAGCTTTAAATGCACTACTCTGTGGTTCTATTATTTTTGTAATCTCTTTTATGTCAACATAAATTTTTAAATATTACACTTGATCCATTTATTATTGGAACCTCTTTTCAAATTATATCACGAACAATATAAGATTGCTACATAAGGGCTAGAATTTTGAGAAAAAATTATGTTCATGTGACAAGTGGTATAAGAGCATGGTTATATTTTGGACAAGCCTGTGGAAGCCATTATGGGATAGTTTATGAATCTGGTGGCTTGACTTACATACATCATGCATAAATGCAATTCAAGAAATATTGGTGTGCCTAGAGGGTTTAATAAGGCCAACTCCTCAATATAAGGATTTTTCATTAAATGACTTATTAGAGTTGGATATGGACATCACTAAAAATTATATTGGACAATATGTCATACTTATGACAGATACAAGCTAAAAGTTATAGGTTATCGAGGAAGAGGTGGCATTCTTAAAAAGGGTAGTAACAAACATTATGGGCATTGTTGGCTTTTCCAAGCCCAGAGTTCAAGAATTGAAACCATTCAGTAGGGCTATGAGTTTTAAAGAGTTGAAAAACTTTATGTGGAACTTGGAACATTATTTCGATGTGATCAAAATAAATTTGGACGCATAAGTGGACATTATAGTGATATATTTGATAAGTGACATAAAGTTATGGAAGCTGACAAGGTCCAAAGAGGATTTGAATCATATACATCTTAAAGTTGAGATATAGAAACATCTAAAACAAGAATTGAAAGAACAATCTCTGCCCAAAAACATATCCTAGATTACAAGAGAAGACTTGAAAAGTTGAGGCATGATGTTGGTGCAAGAGTTTGTAAAGAAAATTAAGCTCTTTAATTTTTGATATAGACAATATGTACAAGGAGGATAGATTATTCAATTTTTATCAAGATTTTAGCCATAGGTACAAATGGAGTTAAGGAGGCAGATTTCAAACTTGTCTTATGTTATCATTATCACTAACAGATTTATAGATTTTAATATAAGGGCTAATAAGGATAATGCTAGTGCTTCTAAAGTTTCATCAAAGTCTAAAGACATGAAAGTGACAAAGAAAAAAGAAGAAATTTAGTAGGGATAAACCTAAACATAATGTTTGTAACGAAAAGACAACAAAAAATGAAAGCTAAGGGTTTAAGGTCAAGTTTACACTGCTTTATTCATGAAGAGAATCACTTTGTGAGGGATTGACAAAAAAAGGACAACTCAATGTTGCTTTGATGGAGAAAAGCGTTAAGGAAATGACATATATAAATATTATATGTGTACTTGATGGTTGAGTCAAAGATTTAGTTGTCAAGGGGTCAACATAATTGATAAGAGATGTGGCTAAGCCATGTTGCCTTGGCGGGACAGAATTATAAGTTTTTTTACTCCTTAATAATGCATTATTTAGTGTGAAGAATTTGACAGGTGAGTTTAAGGTTTGATTGAGAAGCTAAACTTATTGATGAAGAGTTGGCTTGGTGGGTTTCCTTTTACGAGGAGGCATAAGAGAATATGTGTCTATCATGTGCATCTTGATAATGAAATGTTCGAGGTGATGGAAACAAATAGGTCCCTTTGTTAGGTTATCATGTTATTGATTTTTAAAGGTTGAAACATGCGACAAGGGTTCAAATAACAAGGTTGTTGCCAATGAAATCTTATGGGTGTGATGAAGTGTCTTGGGTATGACAATAGCTTATGGAGAATCATGTCACGTGGATTTAATGATGGAATTTTATTTTCTAATATGTTTTGGTAGGTTAAGGATTTGTTATCTTTGGGATTGATCGAAAAGACTTTGATATAAGATGATGTTAATTACCAAAATTATGGTCTTATTTTTATGGTTACAGGTTGCATATTGGGTTTAAAGAGTTGGGTGAATTCATAGGGGTTCATTGCAACTTAGAAAGAGTGGAATCCTTAGGGGATTCTTAGGAAAGGTGTCCAACTTCATGAACAAACTTGTGGTTGGATGGATTGGCATTCCAAAAAGAATTAGCACTCTTTGTGTGTGACTTGGAGGAGTTGCATACAAATTTTAGGACACATGACAACAAGTGACAATGGTGTTACATCTTTATCTTTGTCTTTGTCTAAAGGAGATTATTGAGTTTGGTATTAAAGCTTTGGGTTTTGTCTTGAAGTTACTTTGTGTGGGTTTGACTCTATTGGGTAACAAGCAGGATCCTCCTATAAAGAATCCAAGTTAAATATTTGGTTTGGAAACAATTTGGCGATAAGATTATCAAATTTTATACTCATCGTAAAATTAAAGGGTTGAATTCTAGATGAATTGGAGCATAATTGAGAGGCTTAATAAAAGGGGCACGTGTTTGTGATAGTAGACAAACGTGGTACGAAAATAGTCCAAGTCTACTTCGACAAGGACATTAGGTTTTTTTTGTAGGGGGTCAAATGTGCACAAAGTGCACATCATTAACAGGTTTTCCAAACAAGGTCAAGTGGTGCTAGCAGCCATGTCAACAATGGCAAAAATTGGCAGGCAGTTCATGTGATAATTTGTGTAGTAATGGGTCATGCTAGCATGAAGGTGAGCATGGATGATATGTTGTCCAAGCCAAGAAGAAAACACATCCATTTCTAAAGCATGAGTTTGACAATTATGCAACATTGTTATAAGTGGTAGTTATAGCAGAATAATGAATAATCATGGCGGTTACGAGCATGACTAGTTGTGGATCTTAGGAGAAAGACTAGACAAACATAGGGCATGACTAGAAATTTTTTATTGCCACAAAGTTCATAGAAACATAGGGGCAAGCCATACATTAACTTGTTAGAAGAAAAGATCATCATGTTCATAGGGAACATGAGGAAAAATTGTCTAAGCAATGTTGGAAATTGGAGGGGTTTTCTTTGCAACTTCTATGTAATAGCTCTATAAATATGTTGCAATTCCTTGCTGTGTAGTATTTAAGTTTTGTGTATAACACACACATACGAATTTGTACATATTCCTTTATTAAGAGTTAAATAAAAGGTTGGGAAAAAGTTCTTGTAAATCATGTTGTGTAATTTGCTTCTTTTCTACTTGTATTTTTTTGCTTGCTTTACAACTTTTAGAAATGAAAAAAACATCTTGAGTGTGGAAGACACTTGGTTGTAGACAAATACAAGTGAAAAAGATGGGGAAAGATTGAGTCAGAATGTTGTATGGAAGCTAAAGTTTTGAGCAAAAAATTTATTCATGTGATAGTAACCACATCTTTTTTTTTTTTTGGAATTTTATTGTTCTAATGTTTTTTTCTATAGAAATTGTTGTATTGTTTTTAAATAAAAGAAACTAACAATAGATGAATTTAAATTAAAAAAATAGTTAACCTAAATACTTTTTTTTTTGTTTTCTAATTTAAGAAAAATAAATATCAAGCAACACTGCTATAGTTATTTTTTTTCCTTTTTTAACCTAAGTTGGATCAATAAAAATGATTTAAGATGTTAGTCATTTATTTATTTATTTTGAATTTTATCACTCCATTGTTATTTTTTTATTGGAATTGTTGTATTGTTTTAACTAAGCATATTTTCCTTTTTTTATTGTATATATAGTTTTTTTTATGACTCAAGAACTGAATTTATGAAAATAAAAATAACTTTAGGATTCTTTTCCTATATTTGAACCAATAAAAAATATTTAATAACTTGAAATACACGCAAACTAATCAAAGAAAATTTAATTTGTTTTAACACAGATAAATAAAAAAAATTAATAGTTATAGAAAAAAAAATCACTTTAGAATATCTATTTTGGTGCTAACATAATTGCAACTAATCGTATAATTATTTTTTCTAATTAGTAGCCAGTACAATAAAAACTAATTAAAAATAATTATTAAAAAAAAAAGAATAGAATATGTTCAATGGTCCAAATAAAGTTGGGTTAGCGTTTTGATAATTGAATGAATGCTTTCTTTTTACAATAAGATGAGATTATTTTGCTTCATTATCCTACAGTCGAGACTTGAGAATTTATCTTGCTTAAGTAGCCCAAATTTCTTCGGAAAACAGGCCCAAGCCTGAATTAAAATTCTATCAAAACAATTAGCCCCCGGCGAGGATCGAACTCGCGACCTTTCGCTTACGAAGCGAACGCACTACCACTATGCTACGGAGGCTGCTGATAATTTATTGACAGAAATAATATTTATAGTGGGTAAATGTACTTTCCCAAACATCTAAATTAATCAAGTCTATGATTTTTTAACCCAATTATCAGTGTGCATATACATTCATATACATACCCCCACCCCAAAGGCAAATTATCGGTTTTATTTTATTAGAATAATTGTATGCAATGAAATTTTATTACGGTTTTTCTTCTTTTACATCTTTACATTTTTGTAGCTTTTATTTTTTGAGAATCTAATTGAAACCATATAGATTTCACTTTTTGGTTTGTATTATGATGCAAGTCAAATCTGGTTTAGCATAAAATAAATGTTAAAAAATTAAAAAGTAAAAAAAAAATGATATATAATGAACAAAACACTTTTAAAATAATTAAATATTTGCATTTAAAAAAAAATTAAGATGATGAGATTTTGAATCAACTTGAATTAGTAATGGTTAACCTATAAAACTCGTGATCTAGAATGTGAGATCGTGATAAAACTATGAAATTCGATCGAAACAAATTAAAAATCTCAATCATAATAAACCAAATATCGAAGGTTGAAAAAAAAAATAAATTAAATTAAAACAAAAAAACAAAAAAAGTGACTCAAGTAAACTTTTATTGTAACACCCTTAGTTTAATTCATGTTATATTTGTTGAAAAACATGTATTTTATTTTATTTTATTACATCATTATCTCTATTTATCCTAACAACACTTTAAATTTATTAATATTATTATCAACATTTTAAGAAAAAAAATTGTCTTTTTTGAAAAAATATTCATTCCACACATAAAATTAACTCCTAATTAACCCCAATAACAATAAAAACATGTAATAAAATAGATCTAATTATTCTAATGAACACTCTATACCATTGTTGGGTTCCCTGAATATCATACACATAGAGAAAATAATAAAACAAAATTATTTAGGAGTTCTAGGATCCTGTTAGACAAATCTAGAATTGTTAAGGGATTTATTAGCTAAGGATCTGATCTTCTTCAACCTTGAATAATTTTTTAAAAGTTGGGTTGTTGCAAATCACAAGTCGTCCAATTATACGCCTTCAACGGTAATCCATGCGAACAACTAGTGAAAAATCTTCTAAATTCCTGTTTAAAAAAGATGAATAATTATGCCTAAAATGCTAGTTTTCTATTATGTGACTTGCATAGTTTTCTTGTTTAACAAACAATCTCATTAAAAAATAAAAGGCATAACTTAATATTTATAAGGAAATCTGAAGAAAAAAAATCCTATAAATTGACAAAATATCAATTTGTCCATTGAATAATATACATGTATTAATTCGGGATAATTTTAGAAATTAGCCTAATCAAGTCCTTATTTGATTTTTTTAGGTTTAGAAATATAATCCATATATTAATTATATTCTAGTCCTTAATTTCTAAAATATATTTTAATCAAATCATTCTTAATTAAATCATCCCAATTTTATTTCTGATTAATGATTCTTAATATGTGTGACCCTTTAAGTTTCTAATATGTTGGTCCAAATATAAATTATAATTATAATTAAATAGAATTAAATATATTAAACAATTTAATTTATTATAAATTCAACAATTGATTAATTTATTTAAAGATTAGGTGTATCGTCTAACAACGTGTCATGATCCCTCAAATATTAGAAAAGTCATTAATGGTTTAACTTAACATTTTAGTGGCAGGTTTCTCAGTGTAATTAATATCATTTCATCAATAATGTCATGATTTAACATTAAAGCATAAAGGATATCTACCATATTAAAGCATGTTTGTTTTTTATATAATAGTCAATGATCATTTGAATAAGATTTGAAACTTTTTTCAAATCTCATTTTACCTTAACCAAGAAATTTTCAATCAATACTATTAGAAAACATATGAAATATTTTCCTTAATTCAGGTGATGAATCATCTCTTGATTACTCAAGTACCTTCATATAGTTCATGTTGTACTTAGTGTCTGTCTCTTTGTCACCTCAATTAAGATAACATATAACAAAATAAAAAGCATAACATTCTATATATAAAATAACTTAGTGATCTCAAGTCTAAGGATCACTTACATAATCATCACATGAGCCATTCCATAGATATAAATAATCTCTCTATATGAAATTCTAATGTGAGTTAGTTTAGTGTACATATCTTATGACAATCACCTACATATTAGCTTTAGGTATCTCTTATACCTTAGTTTATAAAAATTATTGCTTTCTTTTTATATAAAAAAAGAACATAATATGTACTAGTCTTTACAACCCTAATAAATATTCAAAATTTAAGAAAGTATCGACCAAAAACATTTTATGAACATTGCTTTGATACAATAAGAATCATATAATTATAACAATTTTATAATTTTCTTTGCAAAATATTTTTTTCCTATGAACTTTATCTTTACTCTAGATTCATAAATCAAATATTAGATTTATTAATATAATAATATATGAATATAAAAGACAAAATTAAGCATTTATTAATAATAAATATAATAATGTCACGTGTAATTAATCGATTGACTACATGACATATTAAAATAACATAACATTTCTTATATAAAGTAACTTAGTGATTTCAAGTTTATGAATGTTTTACATAATTATAACATGTGCTTTTTCATAGACACAAATGATCTTTCTTTGTAGAATTTTCATATGGATCAGTTCAGTATACATGTTATCTGATAATTACAAACATATTAGTTCTAGGTATTCCCTATACCTAAACTTATAAGAACAATTGCTTATTTTCATAAAAAAGAATTATGTATAAGTCTTTACTTATGAGAATTGATTTTCAACCAAGGATTAGAAGTTAAGGAATGTTTAGTAAAAATCACTTTTGTGCTTTAATGGATAAAACCAAGTATAACGAGAGTGATCATTTATGAAGATAACATAATATTGGTAACCTGAGATGGATTTAATGGGAGCTGAACCCCAAAGATCACAATGTATAAGACCAAGAATGTCATTGGAACGACTGTCATTTGTTGAAAACGGTAATGTATGGCTTTTAGCCTTTTGACAGCTAATGCAGAGAGATGGATTTGACAATAGAGAAGAGAGGGACAAGGGACCTTGTTTATTAAGAATTGAAATTATTGAAGAGGAGACATGTCCTAAACGTGCATGCCAAACTGCAAAAAAATTACAAAGACTGGATTTATGGATGACAGTAGAGAATGCTTGGTGTCCACGCTTCAGTACATAAAGACCATCAACATGCTTGCCGCTTGCCACCACCTTTTGAGTGTGAAGATTCTGTATGATGAATCATTGTCAGTAAAAGAGACAAAGAAAGGATAGTCATGGGTGAGTTTACTGACAAAGAGCAAGTTTTTAGTCAAGTTTGGAACAACAAGAACATCATTTAATTGAAGATAGGGGGTGGGAGAACAGGAACCAGTGTAGGTGATTGGAAGAGAGGAGCCATTACTAACAAAAACCTTATCCTTACCAGTGTAAGGTTTCATTTTATCAAGTTGAGATGCATCAGCTGTCATGTGTGCTGATGCACCCGTATCCGTGTACCAATCTGCAGGTTCATCATGAATGGTGCAATGAACAAGAGCTTCAGCAATATTTGCATCAGGTTTGATATATTTGTTGTCATCAATTTTGATATATTTGCGATGACAATCTGTGGCATAGTGACCTTCCTTACGACATATTTGGCATCTAGAAGGTCGTTTAGGTTGCTACTTGCTGCGGTGTCCTCCCTTTGATGGCCCTCCTTTATATTTGTGTTGGTAGTTGCTGGAATTTCCAAATCTGGTTGAGGATGCATGGGAGAAATTTGCAACATATGCAGGGACCCCTGTGTTATGATCAATGGACTTTGAAAAAAGATCAAAGCTTTCTGCTTTGGAAACAATATCTGTAAAACTGGAAATAGGAGTTAAAGAGAGTTGAGTGATGGAGAAGGTTGAAAATTCATGGCCTTAACCACGTAGATACCAGTGCACCTTATCAGTATCTTCAACTGGACGTCCCATTGCTGATAATTGATCACAATGGGCCTTAAATATTCGAGAATATTCAGAAATGCTACGAGAGCCACGCCTTATGAGATGAAGCTCATCCTTAATTTAAAGTTCACGGGCTTTAGACTTTTGGCTGAATGTGGTTTTAAGAGAGTTCCAGACATCTCTTGAAGTTGTAAAACCGATAGTAATAGAGAGAGCTTCTTCTGTGAGAGAAGAAAGCAGAAGGCTCATGACAAGCTGATCCAATTGCTTCCACATGTTGTGAGCTGCAGGCTTAGTGGCAGCAAATGGCATTGGTGTTGAGCCATCAATATGTCTATACAGTTTTTAACACTGCAATAAAGGGACCACTTGACTACGCCAGAGAAGGAAATTGGTGGAGGATAATTTGATAGTAACCATGTGAACCATGGTGTTGAAGGAGAGAGTAGAAGAAGAATTTTTTGAGGCCATAGGATCTGATGGAGGTTAAACTTACAGCTCTGTTATCATGTAAGGTTTTGTAAACCAATAATTATCAACCACACCTTGCACATGGCGTTGGAATATTATTATATAGGAAAATGTTACAACAGAAGGTGAGAGTAATAAGGAAATAGCTGTTACAGGATATACACTATACTATAATTAGGATTAATCAGTTCCTAGACACAAGCATACAATTAACTGTAATACAATCAGATGGCATGATCTTCTCCTTAATGCTTGGAAAGATTTTCTCCAGAAGATGGGATTGTGTTAGCGCCAATATTTACAACTTTAATTAATATTCAATCTTAATAAAGTGTTGAGTATGAATATTTATGAACAATAATTAGATGCAATAAGAATTTTATAATTTATTTTATAAAATACTTTTGTTCAAATAACTTTATATCACTATAGATTTATTAAAAAAAAATTAAAAAAACAATTATTTTATTGAAATTATATATATATATATATATATATATATATATATATATATATATATATATATAATCAAATGATTATCTATAAAACATACACCCTTACATTTATTGTGGTCGTGGACACCTGCATCGTTCGACAGTTTAAAAAAGAAGAATTCAAGTACTTTTAACGACCGGTAAAGTAGAAATAAAATTGTCTTCTCAAGGCTCTTCTGAAAAATAAAATAAAATGGTTGGACAAAATAAATATGAGTTTTTATATATATATATATGAAAAATCAAGATGAGTTTTGAGAGGGGTAGAAATGAGAATTTAAAAAAGACTTGGAAAGGGCACGAGGACTTTGTAGAGAAAAGAGCAAGATGAGTGCCTTTTCTTCTATGTCCTGGCAGAATCACATGTCCACAAAGACAGCTTTGGACTCACTCACATACCCATCTCACATGGATGTGTGAGGCGGAGCCTAGAGGACATTTGCCCCCACACTCACATAATTAATCACATTCTCTCTCTCTCTTAAAAAATAAAAATAAATTATGATATGACCAACCTTCTTATTATCTCTGGCTGTCTTTCCATTTGTTCTCTGTAGAGTTTTTTTTAAGAGCATTTAGAGATGATAAATAAAAAATAAAAAAATAAAAAAATACTATTTTAGTTCAACGTTTATTTTACATATTTAAAGAAAAATGCTAAACAAAATATTACTGTATTATTTCTCTTAAAAAAACTATTTTATATCCTGCAAAGATAATAAAATACTATCTATTATATTAATATTTTTTATTAGTTTTTTTTTTTTATTTTTTTTTAATTTTAATAAAATTGTTATGATTTAATGACATGTATTATTATGAGTTTAGGGAGTTCATTTAAGTTATTTTTTAATTAATTTTTATTTTAATATTATTCAAGTTATTTTTAAACAGATAGTTATTAAAATAATTTTATATTAAATATATTAAAATAATTAACTTCTTCTAAATGATTCTATTATTTTAAAATACATATTCAAAATATATATATTTATATTATTACAAAAAACATATTACCAATTTGAAATCTCCCATCGGAGATGCTCTAATGTAAACTAACCAGTAGATTAGAGTATTCTCTTCTTGGATCTGGAGAGATTCTTTTTTCTTTTTGCATTGGAATTAGTTTCTTATAGCTAGGCGAGGCAAGCCAACTGGAATTGGCAGCGCTGCTGCTGATTACTGTCCTTGCTACATTCTTCTGTTGTAGTATGTACATATTGTAGCGAGTACTGGGTATTGGATCCCTTACCTTTTCTTTTGGTTTTATTACAAGGCAGTCTGGTTCTTCCTGCCAGGCTCAGACCACTCTAAATAAGGTATCTTTCAGTTTCATCACGGAAATATTTGATTTTTGTTTTCTGGGATTATTCCTTTTCTTTGTAGTTTTCCTCTATTGCTGCAAAATATTCAGACTTTGGAGGATTTCATGGAGAATGGGCAATGATGTTATGAGAGGAAAATTCGTAGGGTTGCGACTTTTGGTGGTAAAGTACAGATTTTTGTTTTCCAGGTATTCATAAATGCCTACGCTTATCTTTCTTGAGCTGTAATTAGCTGGAAATCACCGAGTTTGTAAAAGAGATTCTTAAGGGGCCTAGTAGACAGCAGATACGCTGAAGGATTCTATCTGATCTGTTGGTAAACTTCTGTTTTCGGAAAGGGGAATCCTTTATTTGGATTTACATTTATATGGAAAGTGCTCCATTCTCTTTTGGTTTGTTGTGTTAATGAAATCTTAGCTTGTGCTTTAGATATTGCACATTATTCAGAGGAAGAAAGCAAAATGAATAAAGGGGGGCTATAGATATCTCATAGTTTATGCTTTTCAAGAATTTGCTGGAATCCATAGTTTCAGAGAGTTTGGTGGGAGATAGAGGCTTGTAATCTTGCAATTTTGTGGTTTAGATAAAGGAAGACCAGAATTTACAAAGTGGTAGGGTTGGACCGTGTTAGTTGAGGAGAAGAAGAAGAAATGGCTGCCAAACTTTTACATTCCTTAGCAGATGATAATCCAGATTTGCAAAAGCAAATAGGGTGCATGACTGGGATTTTTCAAATATTTGATCGTCACCAGGTCCTCACCGGTAGGCGCCTCAACCAGAAGAGGCTTCCTTCAGGTAATTCTCATAATTAGATGGAGCTTAGCTTTGAAGTATTAATTTCATGAATCAAGTATTCTCATTTTATTGGTTAAATCTATTGCTCGACACCTGAATCTTTTATCTTCTCCAGTGGCATGTGGTGAGGGGAAAAAAAAAAAGGGAGGTAACTGATTTCTTTACTGGTTGGTAAAAATATGTTCTCAATTCCACTCATCAACCGTGCTAATATTGATCTTTTACACCGAGAAAAGTAAAAAGACTCGTGTATCTAAATTTATGCATCTGATACTAGAAGTTTGTCTTTTGGATGTTAATTTCTTCGAGATCTTTAACGCTAACCTGTCTTGTCAAATTGTTTCCCATTTATATTTGGGGTGAATTTGAATAGATAAGACATTTATAATTGTATATGGTTACTTGAAAATATGGGCAAATGCTTCACCTATGGTGTTGATTCCAGCTGTATTTTTAGGTGTGCATTTATTGTTGTAGGTAAATTCTTGTAGCAATCATCATTTCATCTGACAGATTTAACCTATGATCATAAACTTAACAAACTTGTATATATACCAATTCTAACTTCTTGATAAATCATCTTAGTACGAATTCAAAGAACATTAATTGCACATCTGTTGTTTGCGTATCCTTCAGAAGTTTTTCCAATTCCAGGTTGACTACAATGAATGGACTATTACTGTCTCTGTTATTTTCGTTTGGTTGTGAGCTTAAACATGCAATTTGTTGCTAATGTTTCTGTGACAATGTAGGTGATTTCCACTTCAAAAATGGCAGCTCAGAAAGGGAGAACACAGCAGCTGTAAGTATTCTTGGAAATGTTTTTAATTGTCCATAGTAATTGGAAGCTATTTGCCTAAACCGGTGTAGAATTGAGATCTCATTGATTGTTGAATACTGTGTACCCTGCATTAAGTTTTTTTTTTGCCTTCAAAAATTGTCTTCAAGTTGATTGTCCTCACACTGTTGCTTTTCTACCCACACTTGTTTCTGTGCTCTATACTAGCTGTGTCTTGCATACCAGAGTTGATATGAACTATTTATTGCAGGACAGTCATTTAAACAAGAGTTTGATTGAGAAGCAAAGAATTTCTACAGAATCATCAAGAGCATCTTTCTCATCTTCTTGCTCATCTTCCTTGTCGTCTCTGGACTGCAATAAAACAGCTCAACCAGAAGCATCTTCCTTTGACAGAATAATCTTCCCTGAAACTCATTCAAGGGACCCTGTTATAACTCAGCCAAATACCTCTGCACATTCAGGGTGGCAATCTTTTGATCTTCGAGATGTTGTCAAGGATTCTATGTATAAAGAGGCCAGAGGGCAAGCAGTCAAAACTACAGCAAAAGAAGAAGCAATGAGCCATATAGTGAAGCATAAAGATTCCCCAAGGCCATCACAGGCCTCCAGATATGCTGATGGATTTTATGGAGTTGGGAAAACAGGAAAGCAAAATGCTTCTCCTGTTGATCTCAAGGAGTCTCTTGGAGTTCTTGCTAAACTTCGTGAAGCACCATGGTATAATAATGAAACTAAAGAGCGTCCAAGATCATTGTATGAAGCAAAAGATGGATCTTGGCATACAATTCGAAAAGATGCTCCTCGGTTTTCTTATGATGGACAGGACACCAATCATTTGTCTTTTGAATCACGAGATACCATTAAGTCCATCCCAAAGCTAACAGAGCTCCCAAGACTTTCACTGGATAGTAGAGTAATTTCAATGCGTGGATCCAACACTGATTCAAGATCAAATTACCTTTCAAAAGATATTCAAAGTAGCAGCAACTCGAATGAAGAGATCTTTAATCTACAGCAATCATGGGAAACTCAGAAACGACCTCCTAGCGTGGTAGCCAAGCTGATGGGCTTGGAAGAATTGCCAGATTCTGCTTGCAACAGCTATAGTCAGCCGGGTTTGATCCAGAACTTGCCCATGGAACATGATAATTCCTTCTCAAGATCATTGAAAATAAATGATCTAAACAGACCAATACGAATTCCGAAGTCCCCCAGAAACTCAATAAAAGATCCTATATCACCACGGTGGAAAAATCCTGATTTGGTCATGAAACCCATTTCAAGGCAGTCAATTGAACCAGCACCATGGAAGCAGCTGAATGGAAGTCGAAGTTCCCAGGAACAACCTTTCAAGCCTGCAAAACTTTCTGGGAAGACATCAAATTCAATCACTTCAGTTTACTGTGATATTGAGATGAGATTGAAGGATCTTGAGTTCAATCAATCTGGAAAGGATCTCAGAGCTCTTAAACAGATTCTGGAAGCAATGCAGGCTAAGGGGCTCTTGGAGACTAGTAAAGAAGAGCAGGCTTCGAATTTTGTACCCCAAAGAGTTCAGGAACCAAAACGTAGCAGTCCTGGTCAAAAGCCAAGGTTGCTAAACCAACAGAACAATCATGTTGGTGTTCCCTCAAATAAAAGTTCTGATACTTTGAGGTCTTATGAATCCCCAATTGTGATCATGAAACCAGCCAAACTAGTTGAGAAATCTAGTATTCCTGCTTCCTCAGTAATTACAACAGCTGGGCTTCATAAAATTCCAACCAGTGGATGTGCAGACAGTAAGAAGGGATCCATTAATAGTCGAACAGCTAAAGATCAATCTCCAAGAAACAGCAAGAGAGATTCTTCTGCCAGCTCCAGTGATAAGAGAACTACTGTCAAGAATACAAAATCAACTCAATCCTCAACAAGATCCCAACAAGGGCCAAAAGAAAGCTACACGCATTCAGTAAAGAGTTCAGGATCTCTGAGCCTGAGACTCCAACAGAAGAAACTTGACCTAGAGAAGCTATCTCGTCCACCTACCCCTCCATCTGATACTGGCAAACCAAGAAGACAATCCAACAGGCAGCCAACAGAAATAGGTTCCCCTGGTGGAAAACACAGGGTAAAATATCCCAAATTTGCAGAGAGTGATGACCAATTAAGTCAGATAAGTGATGAATCACGAATCTCGAGTCACCAAGGAGATGACACATCTTTGCAATCTGATGGTACTGTTTTTGACTTCAAGAAGGGTATTGAAGTCACCAGTACCCAACGATCTACTGAGAACTGTGGTGACCTGAGTCCTACCCTAAATGCTACCAGAAGCTCAGTTTCTGGCTCACTACAGAAAGTAAGTGGTTTTGAAATTCCTTAGTCACTCAACTATTCTGATCATGTTGTTGACGCCTTTGTTTTCTTCGTCTCAGAAATCAACATCGAGGTTTGAAGAAGAGAGGACATCACAGGAACTTCTAGTTGCACCAGAGCATCCTAGTCCTGTCTCCGTACTTGATGCATTGGTATATAGAGATGATGCATTATCTCCTGTAAAGCAGATACCAAATATGCTCAAAGGTAAAGTTCTGCTCTGGACAAAAAACTTATAGTTGGATGTTGCTGCAATTGAAACTAAATATAATTGGTTATTGGATGTGCAATGACCTGATGTTTTATATTGTTTGGATTAGATTAAGTTCATCTATAACAACCTTTACATAGGAATTATGAAAATAAGTTTGACTACCTGTTTATCTGTCTAATCAGGTGAAACCATGTTGTGGGGATTCATTCTCCACTTTCTACATGCAATTTTTTTTTTTTCTTGGGGTTCTGAATTTTCTGGTTTTGCTATTAGCTTCTAAATATCCTATGTAGCATCTGTGTCTGTATGCTCTTTGCAACACACTTCAGGAAATTTATCATGCATTGAGATAGTTTCTGTTCATCATATTATGCAGTCAGCAATCGAGGTTTTGAGAGTGTTATGCCGTTGACAGTGTCATCTATTGTGGTCCAACTATATTAAGATTTACTTATTTGGACCTGTTAATAAAAAAGAAACTACAATGAAATAGATAGTTGCTAAGAAAAAAGGAACACAAACGGAATTCTTCCTCGTCATCTTATTCAAGGTTTTTCATTGTGCTTGTCAAGTTGTAACCGTGTTCATCTTGATTGATCCCAACTACCAGTCAACAAGACTTGCTTACAACAAGAATGTTTTGTCTTTGTTATATACTCTGGATAATCTTGTTCAATTAGAATTGGTTGGATAAAATAGTTGCAAGCTTTTTTTAATCCATGAGTCATTATTCTATTAGAATTCTGGGTTTCAATACCTGGCCCAGGGTCAACTTTTCCGTTTCAGTATATGATGTACGTGGTAGCAACAGGGATAGAATAGAGCATAAACAATGAGCAATTTTGCTGTCACTTTATTTTTTCGATTTTTTAAGGCTTATCTCATCTCGAGGGATATTATTTCATATTGCAGGGGAAGGCGCTAAAGATTCCCATGACCAACAGAGTGAAGATCAGTGGAACCTTGCAGATAACTTGTCTAACAGCATGACCTCTGTCCTCTCTTCAGAGATCAATCGCAGGAAATTACAAAACATTGAAAATTTGGTACAGAAGCTTAGACGATTAAACTCCACTCACAATGAAGCGAGCACAGATTACATAGCATCGCTTTGTGAGAACCCAAATCCAGACCACAGATACATTTCAGAGATTTTGTTAGCTTCTGGTCTTCTACTCAGAGACCTTGGCTCTGGCCTGACAACATTTCAACTCCACCCATCAGGTTACCCCATTAACCCAGAGTTATTCATGGTATTGGAGCAAACCAAGGCCAGCAATTCAGTTTCAAAAGAAGAATGTAGCCCTGGAAAGTCTTTCCATTCAAAACCAAACCTGGAGAAGTTTCATAGGAAGCTCATATTTGATGCTGTTAATGAAATTCTTGTCAAAAAGTTGGCTTCAGTGGGCCCCTCTCCTGAGCCTTGGTTGAAGTCTGATAAGCTGGCAAAGAAGGCGCTCAGTGCTCAAAAGCTTCTGAAAGAATTATGTTCGGATATGGAACAACTTCAAATCAAGAAATCAGAATGCAGCTTAGAGGATGAGGAGGATGGTTTGAAAAGCTTTTTGTGGGATGATGTGATGCATTGGTCAGAGAGCTGGATAGATTTTCACAATGAGATTTCTGGCATAGTGTTAGATGTTGAGCGTTTGGTCTTCAAGGACTTAGTTAATGAGATTGTGATTAGTGAGGCAGCTGGTTTACGCACCAAACCACGTAGGCGTCGGCAGCTGTTTGGGAAGTAGCATGCTATCTGCAAAATAGCATCTTCTAATTATTATTCATGCTTTTCTTTTTGTTCGTTATTCTTTTGTCTTCTCTTTTCCCTTTGCCAGTTTATCTTGTTTCCTGTTATTTAAAGCAAATAATTTGTGGCTAAGCACTGGAATTATATGCTGGATTCTTTAGAAATTGACCTTTTAGATCATGACACCACATATTGATAAAGAAGGAATGCAAGCAACTTCTTTGTTTGTGCTTTTGAATTGTGTTTTCAATTCTAAAGAAATTGACTTTTTAGATCATGACATCACGTATTGATAAAAAGGTATGCAACTTGTGTGTACTTTTGAATTGTGTTTTCAACTTCTTAGAGCTGCAAATTTCTGAGTTGCAGTGAGGCTAGGGGCGAATTCTGAATCGTAGAAGGTTAAGAAATAAAAATCAAAAGTTCGATGTTTCAGGTCTTAAAATCAAGGTTAAGACAAAAAGGCATGGTAGCAAGCCTAAAGGAGCGTCGTCGCAGCCTCCACAAACACTGAAGGTGCAACAAAGGAAAAGCATAGGACTGCCGCCATTCGAGTGGTTGCTCAGGTAGCCTTGACAGAAAGCGGTGCCGAGTAAAGGTAAAGTCCATTGTCGTCTGAACTCTTGAAGCTGGGTGTACAACCCTTACCGGGTAAAGGCTTCTTCACTAGCAAGTCATGTCTTGAATATGTATCTCCTTGAGACTTTATCTTCTTCTAGTATGAATTTAGATGGCTACAATGGTTTAACTGACCATTTAGCAAAATGTAAGTGGAGGCCTTTAACGAATCATGCAGGATACCAACACCATGCACAAAATTCTACCCACAATGTTTAGGGGTTAGCTCGAACTTAGTATCATAACTTTGACCCAGGCTCCATCCTCAAATACGAGGACCTCTACATGAAACATGTAAATCTTAGTGAAAAAGATCTCAGCAAAATCATTTGCTATCTCTTGAAGAGAGCATGAGAGCACTAAGGCTTACCTCATCGGGTTCAATGAAAAAAATGTAAAAGATAGATGGCTTACTGGAGTTTGTTGCTATTAAAGCCTTGATTAAAGGTATGAGATGTATGGTAGTGTGCAAATTTAATTTTTTTTTACCAATTCATTATTTATTATATTAGTTCAACTATTACCATCGATAATTAAGCTATATACCTTATGAACATGATATCTTGTGTGGAATATGTTATCTCTTTAATCTTCTAAATCATCCACCTTAACATGCATATTTAGTACTCTTCTTATCATAAGTGTCTTTCCCTCAATCAAATACTCAACACAAACATCATTAGCATCCTCTAATATTGACATCTTCTCCTCTTCATCCTCCCTATCGGTCTCAATCTCATTATTAGCTTTCATAACCATGATTCTTTTGTTTTGATACTGTGAAGTAATATGAGCAAAACTCAAACAATGAAAGCATTTAATGTCATGATTATGAGAAGTAAGAGTATCATTATTATCTTTACCAACGGCTATGATGTTTTTCTTCTCTTTAAGGTATTGAGCCTTACCCTTTCTAGTTGGCTATGATAGACTAACTACAATGTTAGCCTTTCAATTAGGTTTTCAAGGTGTTAAAGGGCCTAATAGTTGGCTTTGTCGAATGATGTTTTTTTATTAAGTTGTCTCTCCATTTTCATGGTCTTATACCCCATTTCCTCCAACTCTATATAATGTTGCAACTCCATAATATGAGTTATATAATAATTAAGATCATTTATGAATCTAGCTATAGTATCCTATCTATCCTTATCAACATTAGCCCAAATCATAACAAGTTTCATCTTTTTGAAGTATTCTTCAAGACTCTTTGTACTTTGGCTCAAACTTTATAACCTGATACAACTCTTTACAGTAGTGGCTGATATAATTCTCTTCCTCATAGTGGATTTCATCTTATTCAAAGTATCAACTTGTCTCTTATAATTCCTCATGTAGTTTATTATTGATTGATCCCACCACACAATGGTATAGCCCAAATCATAACAAGTTTCATCTTTTTAAAGTACTCATCAAGACTCTTTGTATCTTGGCTCAAACTTTGCAACCTGATATAGCTCTTTATAGTAGTGGCTGACATAATTCTCTTTCTCATAGAGGATTTCATCTCATTCAAAGTATCAACTTGTCTCTTATAATTCCTTATGCGGTTTATTATTGATTGATCCCACCACACAATGGTATAGTCAATTAAAGCAATCACAACAAGCTTGACTCTTTTGAGATCTGGATAATTGTGATATTAAAAAATCCACTCCACCATGTTCTCCCACTCTAAATAAGCTTTTGGATCATTCTTCCCCTAAAAAGCTGATATTTTCAGCTTAATCTTTACCAAACTCAATATTATAGTCATGGTAATTGTAATTACCACTCTAGCCAAAATTATCATCATATTTATCCCTTTCAAACCAAAAATTCTATTGTTGTCCAAACTATTCCTTATGGCTTAAAAACATATTATTAAAATCATCATCACCAATATCCACATTATCAACCACAAACATGTCATCGGTATCAACTCGTTTAACAACCCTCATAACATTAAATTCTCTTTGCTCAAGCTTATTTTGAACCCCCCCCCACAATGATTATTAGCATGTTGCCTCTCCAACCTATTCATCCTATCTCAAAATTTATTGGCCATCTAATCCATTCACTAATTCATAATTCATGACCGAGTTATATTTTCATTTCCCCCTCTTTGTGATGTCATATTATTGCTTAACTCAGATATATTTAAATCTAAAAAAATGGTTAGTTGGAAAAAAAAAAATTTCATCACCTACTTCCTCACGTGTTTACACTCCTTTGATGTTTCACTCAAGAATTCGTGGTGATTCACAACAACAAGACAAAGATACACTAGAATTAATTAACAATATAAGAAAATAAAATTAAAACAATTTATCTCTAAACTATATAAATAATCTAACTAAAACTAGAAACAAGTAGAAAAACCTGAAACTACCCAAATTTATTTGAATCGAACCGATTGAACCATTTTTTACTTGAACTGATTTAAATATTTTTTTAATTTCAACGCAACAACAAATTTTTTCTAGATAGTAGGTTTTTTTATTATTATCAAGAAACCCTAATTAATGCAAACCCTAGTGTTATACACAAAGAAATTGATAATATAAACAAAACTCAAATTATAGGAAGAATTAAAACAAAAACAAGGTAAATAAAGGGATATAACCTGATTTTTAAGCCTAGCTGTGATAACAAATAATGTGGATATCTTGATTACATGGTCAAGTAACCCCTTACAAAGTTGGAACACAACCCAGAAAGCCAAAAAACAGGTTTGACCTAGAGGTAACCTTATACATAGGAACCAAAGATATTGCAATAAACTTGGACCCAAAGATAACCCTATGCATATCTTAGTTTATAGGTGTTTTATTATGCCTAGGTATCAAAATCCATGTATGATCAATTTGCGGCAGAATTAAATCCTGAATTAAAACCTCAAGTAAACAATATCAAAATAAACCCGAATTTAATATCTAGTGTTATTTCATCCCCAATACAATTTTTATGAAATTTCAATTAATTTTGAGATGGTTTGCTTAGGGTTCTCTAAGAGTTGTGTTTTTGTTGTATAATTGCAACAAGGATTGAATAATGTCTCTTTCTCTGTCTCTCTCTCTCTCTCTCTTTTTTTGGACTTTTATGATACTAATATGTTTAGAGATAATAAAAAAAATGAAATGTTATTTTTTCTTACTAGCATGTCGCAAACATAAAGAAGAAGATTGACGCAAACACTAAAAAAACTTAACGAACAATAAAAAAAGAGAAATTTCAAAAGGATATGACTAGTTCTCAGAGCCTTGCTCTGATACTAACTAATGTATACCTTGTAATCACGTGGTCATGCAATACAATCAATATTGAGATTTGATTTTGAAAAGTTGAAAGAAGTTTAATATGATTGTGACACAATAGAACCTTCTTCAAGGCAACAACACTATTGGAATGAAGTATAATCACTTAATCTTTGATAAGTTAAATTCTATTTCTTTTTAGAACCAAAGAATGCAAGAATCTTTCTCATATGTTAAACTAAAAATTTTAGAAGTATAATTCATCAAAGGTGTTGAAATTTAGGCTTACATATGTTTAAATAGTTCTAAGAAATTAATTCTAATAAATCTACCCTATGAGTTGAATTGACCAACTTATAAAAATTGATCAAAAACATTTACTAGTAAGCTCAAATCCTGATCCAAACAAGCCTTAAATTCTAGCTGAAAACAAAGTATTAAATTAGGCCCAAACAAGCTTTTTGTTGCAACTTACAAAATAAAAATAAAGCCCATTAGTTCCGAGTCTTTATCCATCTTGAAAAAAGAAGAAGAAAACATTGTAGGTTTGATACAAGACTTATTTATAGCTTAAAATCCTTCCTAATAATCCTAGAAACTAAAAGAGAAGTTGTTTCTTTGGTTTCCAAGTCAGAATAGGATTCTGATCTCAATTTTGTATTTATCCTTCTTTTGAAAGGAAAAAGATATTATCTTTAATGCTCCTCTTTGCCACTTCTTGGTATCCTTCCATTACAAGTGAACACAATTAAGATGATGAAATATTCTCCTTGCATAATAAGGTAACTATCCAGCCACATATGTTTTCTAAGTCAGCTTAGATTATTTTGTTTGCTTTGTTATGTTTTCTCTTCATCTGAAAAAAAAATAAAATAAAATTATTAAATCCTAATATTTAAATAAATAATTAATGTTTGCACAAATAATAGAAAATTCAAAACTAGTTCGGAATCTACAAAGCACATGGAAACATCACATAATAAGCCTAGCTAGAGCTAGTACAAAATTGAAAGTTTTGTTGTTCAAACTTCGTGGCTCAAATAAGGGTGGATTGAGCCCCTTTTGCACATAAATTAAATATACCAAAGCCTTCTCTTGATGCTTCAAAGGATCCTCAAGTTTAGCCTTGGTCAAAACTTGCATAACCAGCCTATTCAATGTTTCTTTCGATGCCTTCACTCTGGAGCTTATGATGGGCTCATTTAAAACATGTAATTGGTCCTTGGTGTTCATGGGCTGATACACATGACTTTTATTTCCAAAACAATAAACAATAGTACAAAACAACTGAAAAATACATAAAAAGAACCTAGTACTCAAAGGAATATAACAATCTTTATATCCTAAAAGGGTTTAGGAGATTTATTATTGGTTGTTCGTGTGGATTACCGTTTATGGCCGAACACTTGAATGGTTTGTGATTTACAACAACCAGCATTGAAGCAATTATTTAAAGCAAAAAAAAAAACATATAATCTTAAGATAATCTTTGTATAAACCCTAAATAGCTCTAGATTTATCTAACAAGATCCTTCTAAAAAAACAAAAATTAAATTTATTGTTTCTATTATGTATACATGTTTTGGGAAATACAACATATTGTTCTTGTATTTTTTCTTTAATATATTTGTATCAAAGTTATCCTAGCATTCGTTTTTAAATTAAAACTTGCTTTTATGTATATGATAAGATATTTGAAAAACAAATACTATTATAAAAAAAAAAAATACCGATAAAAAATGAAACACGCTAATAAGATAAAAGGATTTTACTTGAAAATAGGTCTTTCTTGTTCTTATAGAAAATCACCATTTTTTAAAATAATTACAAAAAGCCTCTTATAGTTTAATCATTTTTTTTAATTTACCTATGTTCTTTCCATAAATTACACTTCACATCACAGAGTTTATATGTTCATTACATTTTATATCCTCTAGTTGAAATGAAAAAAAAGAAGAAGCAAAAAACATATGATTATTTATAAGATTAGCATTATTTTCCATTTAATAACTAAATACCTCTTATATTGAAAAAGAAAAAAAAAAAAAAAAACATAGCCACTACCCTCTTAATACAAACAAATGAAAAAAAATAGAAAAAACAGATGATGTCTCTCTCTCTCTCTTTATATATATATATATATATATATATATATATATATATATATATATAATATATATATATATATATATAAAGCACGGAGGCTATGCTAGAAGCCAAAAGAATTGGGTTGGTTCAATTTAGTGAGAAGAAGAAAACATTGGTTTCAATGGATGGTTTACCAGACTAATTGGTGTGGAAAATCTTGGAATGGTCAAGAAAATTATAGATAAAAACTCTACTTCATTAGCATGTAAACGCATCTACAAACAGAACAATGAACAAAGACAATTTATGAGGGGTGGTTATGGATTAAACCCTGCAAATCAAGCCTAGAAATCCCTTTACAATAGGGCCATGTTTGTTTTCCGGAAAGTAGTTTTCAGGAAACTATTTTCCAAACTTTCCTGTGTTTGTGTCATTAGAAAAGTTGGTCAACGAAAAACACTTTCCAGTCAATTTAAGTCAAAGAAAAATTTGACTTGATTTTCAGGAAAGTGTTTTCCCTTTAGCTGTGTTTGTTTTTCGGAAAGTGGTTTCCGGGAAATCACTTTCCAAACTTTCTTGTGTTTGTTTGCCAGTAAAAAAGTTGGTTAATGAAAAACACTTTCCAGTAAAAGAAAAATTTGGCTTGATTTTTAAAAAAGTGTTTTCCTGAAAAATTTAGGGGGAAAACACTTTCCAGAAGTTGTGAAAAATTTAAAAATGTTATTATTTGCTGAT
This sequence comes from Populus alba, assembly GCF_005239225.2. Lineage (NCBI taxonomy): Eukaryota > Viridiplantae > Streptophyta > Magnoliopsida > Malpighiales > Salicaceae > Populus > Populus alba. The sequence goes on from NC_133295.1 coordinate 7,136,903, forward strand.
TATATCAAATTTGATCCTCAAACTTTTGATTGCTATATATATATATTTTGTTTTGAATATTTATTTTTCAATTTCATCTCTTAAAATTTTATTTTTATATTAACTTTGGTCCTTATTTTTATAATTGCTATTTGCTTTTTTCTTATCATATTTTCATTGAAATTTTTTATCTATCAAATTTGATCCTCATTCTTTTGATTGTTACTTATTTTATTTGAAATAATTTATGAAATATTTATTATTATTATTTTAATTTCTTCTTCTTTCATTTTATTTTTAATTTTTTAGATTTGATCTCTATTATTTTGATTATTAATTATTTTATTTGAGATAATTTATGAAATTATATTTTTTTTCAATTTCATTCTCATTCAACTTTTTAATTTGTAAGATTTGTTCCTCATTATTTTAATAAACTTGAGAAAAGTAAAGCAATTAAATTAAGGATTTTTGTTCTTATTACTTTTGATTTTTAAAAAATAAAGAACATAGAAAAACAATTATTTTTTTGGTGGAAAAAATAATAAGAAAATAAGAAATCATATTAGCACATTATTTTGTTTCGATGAAATTTAACTTATTACTATTCATAAAAAATCTAAAGAACTCATTGATACAAACCTGAATAGTAAGAAATTTAGAATTCATGATCAAGATTAAACACAAAAAAAAAAAAAAGCTAAAATCAAGTTTTAAAAAAATCAATCAATGATTACCTTAAATGAAAGAAAGTTAATTGGACAAAAACCTTGAACCATTAATTATAACGGACCAAGAATTAAAAGTATAAAATTGAAAACCTTGATCCATTGATTATAACGAACCAAGACCCAAATGTATGAGGATGAATGCCATAGTCTTTGATAAGCTATGAAAGTATTTAAAGGACTAAGAGTAAAAGCAAACTATCATGCACAAGTTTTATTTTTGAATAATTAATTTATTCTCTATATAAAAACTAAATAACCCTATGTAAAATTTCTTAAACAAGACTTTAAAAATAATAAAGTAATTCTAAATAAAATAGAAAAAACAATCCTAAACCACTTAGAAAAATAATGCAAATTTTATACAATAACTTCTAAGCTTTATTATAAGGCATTTTCAATGATTGAATGCTATGAGTTTATCATTATAAAAAACAAGGCCTTTAAAATTTTCTAACAAAACTTTAATCTAATCCAATAGTCAATTAAAAGTTAAATCCATTATCAATTAAAAGTTAAATCCATTAGCATAAAACTACACTTCAGAAAAACAGACCTAATTCACATAAAAGTAGAAAAACAAGTTGATTCCAGAAATAAAACTCAAATATCATAAATTAATTCATTAAATACCTTTTTAATCTTCTTAGCTTGTAACATTATAATACGCTCAATTGAAACATGTAATGGATCATGTTGTGTTTGCTAGATAATTCTCAGCACTTATCACGATACAAGATCATATATTTTAATATACATTTATTTCTCAATTTCCTGACTTAGATTTTAATTAGCATAAACAACTTCCTAACTTGAACTTTAGTTAGCGTAAACAACATTTATTAACACGTGATTCTCATTTTTTTTATTTTTTATTAAACACACATCAGATTTTCAATTTATGGTAACAAATTTTCTCCATCCTAGAAAATACGTTGACAATGTCTTTGTATTTTTGTCTTAAAATAATTTTTTGCTCTGAACAGCAACATAACACAAGCCAACTAGCTAGTGTAGATCTAGATTTGTATAACAATTGGCAAATGCATTAACTATTACATTCCACACCTTTTTACACTATTTCTAAAGGTCGAGTTTTTCCATTTACCCTAGACAATCCCTAGATGAACATGTCATTGAGCGTTGACCAACCAAGCTAGGACAAGCCCTATAACACAACTTACTAGTCTGCCCACATTTTTTTTTCTTTGCGTTTTTTTTATTTTTTTTTTCATTATTATCTTCTTTCTTGAGTTTTAATCTCCCAGTTAACACCATCAAAGAGAAGTCAAACATCTCATAGAAATTAAATAAGCTAAATGTGTTTTTGCAAATACCGAGCCTTTGACCCAAAGATGAAAAGACACCCATTAGTGACCAACTTGACGACAAGCAACTCTTTTCCCATAATTGTACGAAGATGGATCAAGTATTCAAGATATTTCCCATAATAAACAAAACTGCATGTAACATAAATGGGTCCATAGGGTGTAAAGTCAATCAGGATTAAAAAAAAGAAAAGGAAAAGGTATGAACAAAAAGGCGGTAGATTGCACCAGTTAAGAGTGTAGATTCTGGATATCACCAATCAAATGCATCTATGACCACCTTCAAGCCATAACGTACACAGGCAGGTGGTTGTATCAAGTCATTCCAAAAGGTCAACTATTCATCAATCAAATCGATTTCCCGGGACCATTTATACCTCAGCAATTGGTGACCGGCCATTATTTAAAATACAGGCCTGATAACTATGGTCACAGATTTGACATTGGTTGGACAGCACAGAAATCTCTTGACGCAATGCAAGAGCCAGGACTATTTTCAATTTATCTGTAGAACTTGCAATGTTGTCTGAAAATAGTCTTAAGTATCATGACACTACTTACAAACTAACTATTCTATTAATTATTCATTAATTTGAATAATGAAGTTACAAATACATCTCTAATAGCCCTTTCTCTCATGTATATGAGGTATTGATCACATCAGAATCATACAGTATTGAATTTGGAAGCCACCATCAATATAGCATAGGCATTTCATCAAGTGGGTGATTTGAAATGCAATTCAAAACACAAAATAACACGTGTGCAGACATAAGGTAGCAATACATTGGGATGAACATGGAGGCAATGCTTTTTCCAACAAGGTCTGAATCAACTAACTCATTCATCTTGATGGTCGGTGAAACCCTAACCCAACACTCAAACCAATATGGTTTGCAACATAATATTTTTGTAGACCCCTAATACAACAGACAAGCTGAAGATAGTGGGTTAAATCACAAGTTTTTTCTTTTCTTTTCCTTTTTTTTTATAAAATAAAATTTTTATAATCAGCTAAGTGAATCAGAGCTCATATTTACGCAAACCATAGCTTGCTATCTTAAAGCAAAAATTGAAAATGGTCAGAAAAGCACTAGTAACGGCTTATATCATGTGAGATTCAAACCCACTCCATCAGATTTGAGTACAAAATAAGAAATTCATTTTGGTTTCAGAAGTCGCATAAATAGTCACCCACGATAAAATACCTCAAATTTGAATGAGGTTTTATCTTTTATCATGTATCAGCAGCAGTACAGGTCAGAAATAATTATAACCTGACAGTGCCAACCCATAAATCCTAAAGCCAACTCACTAACAAATGGTTTCTGATTTTCTAACTGTAACCCAGTCTAGAATTATCATGTGACAAACTAGGGATAGGTTGAGTTTTGCCAACCGTAGTTGGCCAAATACTAAATCCTTCCTAGATTCATACCTTGGTTTAGTGACAAAGTGGTAGGCCCTCTGCTGCAGTAGACTTCTCTTTTAGAAATCCTGTGTCAGAGGTCATATCATCATTCAAATTCAGAGTAGGAGTCGCTGGTGGTTCTGCATTTGGAGGAACCTGAAGGAAATCAAAAGGAAAAAATCATTGATAGGTCAATTCACATTAGACCCATTAACAAGAAGAATAGGTTATACTCTAGACAATTAAATTAATCCCATGAAGATGCAAGTCATGATAAAAATTGGTATAAGAGCAAAAGCTCTCAGAAGCTCCTAGAGCACACGGAGATGCGTGATTGAACCAGACATACCATGATGCTTAGCAAAAACAGCTGGCTACTGCAATGCATATGAGCATGGTTTTAAATCCATTATTTAATGGGATCAGAGGATTCTGACCGTTGTTCAGTTTTGTGGTGCCGTCAACATATTCACAACAATAATAGTTATGATTTCTTTAGATAACATTATTGGCTGATATTGAGAAAATAAAAGGTCAATCATGGCCTACATAGAGGTTGTTTGGCATTGTGGTCTAACTGTACTTTTGAAAAATTTTGAAATTTTTTTTAGCTTCAAATTATTATTATTATTATTATTATTATTATTGTGTTTTTGAATCGTTTTGAAGTGATATCAAAAATAAATTTTACAAAATGAAAAGATATTATTTTGATATATTTTCAAGCAAAAAATACTTTGAAAAGTAACCTCTATCACTCCCAAAGAGGCACTTAATAATAATAATATGATTTCAAAATAAATTTTGTACTCCAAGTTCATATTTTCACACTTTACTACTTTTTTAAAGAACAATAGCCACATTATTTTGCAACACGTGTTAGTTCATGATCTGTAATCTATGACCATCATTTAAAAGCAATGTAGTCAAGATGCGCTTGCCTAGGCGATCCCAATGAGGCAAGGTGAGCCCCGACACCTTTATTAGCCTCAAGCATTGGATTTCAATGAAGCACAGCCTAGGCGAGCACCTTGTGAGTGGGTGCAAGGCATTAAGGCTAGTGCTTGCTTGAAGTTCTTCTTTATATGTTGGATTTTTCTTTTTAAAAAAAAAAAAAAAACTTATTTATATTTTGACCTATTTATCCATTTTTTTATTGATATTTAATTTAGGTTTTTAATCTATTTGGCTACTTACTACTTTAAATTATCTTATTTTTAAGGGTGAAAAATATAACTTTATATGACTATGTTATGGTATTTTATATTTTCTTTTGATTTTCTACTGATCTAATCTTAATTGGAAAGATATATATATTTTATATTTATATATTATAATATAATATTACTTCTTCTTTTTCTTTAATTTATAGCAAATTGCCTTGGTTCATTCAGATGAACTCCATTCACAGTTTCTCTAACACTAGCATTTAGCCTAAAAAGAACAAAACTAAGACTACTTAATAAAACATGCAGGAGATATTGAATGAAGAAAAAGGCAAATAGATTTAAACCTCATGAGACAGATGAACATTAGAGGAAGCCAGATTTTTTAAATCAGGGACAGCAGCAGCTTCCGTCTTGGGTTCCTGTGCTTTGGATTCCATCCCATGAGCATTGTCTGGCTGAATGTTTTCTACTGCATCCTGGTTGAGGGTTTTAGAAGTTTTTGATTTGCTGTTGTAGTCACCATTCAATACAACACCACTTTCAGCACTTGCCCTTTTCCTGATATGGGCATGTAGCAAAAATAAACACAAGTTTCATGGGAAATGCAGTTATAGCAACAACTGCCAATTAAGCATTAGCAAAAAATACCATGTTCTCACCTGCGGTTATTGTGGCTAACTATCTGGGGAGAACTTTGCTTGTTGGAAAATAATATTCCACGTAGAAGCTTTCCATCTACAATAGTCTCGATGGTATATCCATGAGGAAGGCTTTCAGTAACTTTGGCTTGAAATGTCTTCTTCCCATGATCACGCTGTGTTGTTTGATTCAACGAGAAATTTTCTCTGCCTGCAAATAAAAGCACAAATTTTGTTAGGTATTCAACTCACATGAAACCAGGACAAAACTGCCCAAATTGCTAGTCTTACCATATTACCATCATGGTAATACATAATTAGATTCTCTTATTTTCCAGCAGATAAATCATGATTACAACGATAAATTGTCACGCTAATATAAAAGAATTGGTAACAGGTATACTTTGAAACCTACTTAACTTGCATGCCTAAAGAAGTTAAATCACAAACAGTAGGATTCAAAAAGCATCAGGATACAGATCATCAGTAAACTATATAGCAAAGTGCAAAAAAGGGAAATATGCAGAAATAGAAATGTTGGAGCTTGGAATCTAAATTTCAACGCATAAAATTCCTTTTGCCATGGTTGGGATGTTGAGTGGTCATTCCAAAAACCACTATCTAGAACTTTTTGAGATTTGGAAAAGATTCCCAGGCTTTTTTCCAGAATATAATAATGCAATCTTGGGTGGTATTCTTAAAAGTTTAGTAACCATGGCAATTACTGTATAAATTTCTCGCCTTTTCCCTAACATTTCATGCGAACTAAAATTCATTTCAGTTCTACATCTAGTGTACAAATCCCAAACAAATTTCAACCAAGATTTCAACTTAAGTCCTGTCACTGCAGTCTGAACATTTTTGTTGATGCCAAGAGACTCCAATCTGAGAAAAGAGATTTCAACTCAACTAATGTAACTAACTCTTGATTGTTTTCTTGATGACATATAGACTATCTGATCCCAGAAAACATAACAACATTTCAAACTCAGGGATCATATATGCTTGGTAGCCATCCAAAAATTCCACTAGCTTATTATGAAAAAAATCCTGCCTTCAAATGCCTTAGAATTGTAGCACAGTTCAACCCCATCAATTACATGCCTTTAACCTTCTTGGTAAGAAAGATAGGCACCATAATTTTTTGAAAAAACAGCCAGGCAACAGTAAACACTCTTTATCTGCACAACACAAAACCTTCAAATACGAGGTGGAGGGTGGATATATCTCAAATAGTTTTTAAATCACGACAAATAAACTCCTTCACTCTCATTTTGGCCATAGGAGGTGAGTGCTGCCACTTGGAAATTGTCCTGGCCTCCATGGAAAAAGGAATTAGAACTAATTTTACTTTCATCAAACTCTTCACTATCAATACCAGGAATCTTGTAGCAATGTAGCCCCCTCTAAAGTGCTTAAATTTTAGCCAGCCATATGCATATTGCATAATCCTGCCTTCAAATGCCTTTGAATTTTAGCACAGTTCAACCCGATCAATTACATACCCTTAACCTTCTTGGTAAGAAAGATATCAACCATTTTTTTTGAAAAACCAGCCAGGCAACAGTAAACATTCTTTATCTGCACAGCACAAAACCTTCAAATACGAGGTGGAGGGTGGATATATCTCAACTAGTTTTCAAATCATAACAAATAAACTCCTTCACTCTCATTTTGGCCCCGAGGTGAGTGCTGCCACTTGGAAATTGTCCTGGCCTCCAAGGACAAAGGAATTAGAACTGATTTCACTTTCATCAAACTCTTCACTATCAATACCATGAATCTTGTAGCATTGTAGCCCCCTCTAAAGTGCTTAAATTTTAGCCAGCCATATATGCTTACTACATAATGATAAGAAAAAGGTCCCCCATCTTATTACAGAACAGCAGTCTCTGAGTATCTGGACATGCTTAAATATTGGGTAATGGATACAAAAAATGGTTATGATGACTGGAAAAGAAAGACAAAAGGAAGTGAACCAAAAATTTATTTCAATCCCATTGGCTGCATCTTAACAAAGAAAAAGAAATTCCAGGAGGGGCAAGATCTTAACAAAGAAAAAGAAATTCCAGGAGGGGCAAGATCTAAAAAAGTTTTTCCACATTTTTTTCCTCTGTTTAAATAGCATAAAGATGCATTTTCCATTAGAACTAGAATATCATTAGGAGTCCTTCCTCCTGCTCCGTCTCCAAATTGATCAACGTATATTTCATAAATTGCATTTCCTTTAGGAGGACGATTTTAAATTCATCCTTGTCCACTTTCACAAAAGAAACAGAATCACAACATCCTCAATTGTGCTTTTGAACTCACTCCCACTCCATATTTCAAATGAAAAGAAAAGAAATCAAATCATCTATTTTCATGGTCAATAAATCCTCAATGATGCTTTAGACCATTATGCAACAAGTAAATAGCAGATAAAAGAAATTGCACACTGTCCCAACAAAGAGCAGACACTGAACTTATAGGACATTAAGATATTGCCTTACAAGGAACACCTTAGAAGATTTTCCAAGTACACAGATAATGCTAAAAGACCACCAATTTCCGATAAAGAATTCACCATTTTCCAAAATAAAAAAGGCCACTGAAAGATTTATTAGATGAGCATCCAAATAAAAAGCTAGATGCATCTAGTCACGTTAAGTTCTATATTTTGGACCATGTAAATAACTCATACAAAAACTCATTGAGACTGATAAAAACTGTGAAATAATTGTCAAACGAGTAACACTACCAAGGCACTCTAAAGTCATTTTTTAATGATTGCATGAGACCTCCAATTCTGTCTGGTTCAGATATGAAAAACTACCGGATTCATTTCATGAAAGGAAACTGTGATAAATAATATAAAAAGAGAGAAAATCTACTTTTTACCTGGCTGGGCATAACTCAGAAAGGTGTGGTGAAAGTCAGCATTTGTGTCAATTCGGACTAAAACTTTTTCATGCACAGAAGAATTAAGATTTTGTTCTTGGCACTTTAGTTTCAATTGTTTTTTCAGAGACAACTTTTCCATACGCCATTCATCTTGCACTCTTGTGAGACCTACATTTTAAAAAATGGATGAGATTACCAAAATAAAATAATGATCTAGACTGATACAAGGGTTTATAGAATAACAAAATTGCATCACAAAAGTATGCAAGAAATGTTAGTTCAAGAAAAATACAAGAGAATGTATCATACCTGTGTGTAAATAATACATATCTTCTAGTGCCTCAAGACTCTTATTGCAGCCACCAATGAACACAAGCACACCACCCTTCAGTGGATCCAAGCAGTCCCCAGCCACAGAAAATCTGGCAGAAGGTCCATCTCCAGTTGTCATCACCAGGGTCCACATGCCAGTTTCTGCCCCCATAACAAATGTAGATGTTTACAGCAATAAATAACGATAACTATATCAAGAACTTGGAGATAGAATCTGCTTGTATTTTCAAATCCACAGGAAAAATAAGTAAAATGTTGAAAATTTGGTGGATTTACAGTGAGAGGGAAGTGCATTTTTTCAATGTTACTAAAACTTTATCAACAATAGCATGATACATACCAACATTAAGCATATGTAGGTCATCATATAGATTTTGAGCATCTGTAAATCCACCAAAAACAAATAAATTCTTGCCAAAAGAAACAGTAGAATGGCCAGCTCGAGGTGGCAACTTTTGGCCCGATGTGTTCAGCTCCTTCCAAACAAGAGTTTCTAACAAATTACAAGAAAGCAAAAGAGTAGGTAACACATTCTTGCACAAAAATACAATTTCAAATTATAATTGAAATTAATCATGTGCACATGTTTGAAAGCAAATACATAAAATTTACCTTCACATACGCGCGCACACAAATGCACATGTTCTGTGAGTGTGTGCAGATATATATTTATGTGTATGATAATGAGCAGAACCTGTATCTAGGATGTGGACATCTGACAAATAATAATCATGCCCATCTTCACCACCAATCACAATGATTTTATCCCTCCAAGATGAGCAAGTATGGCTATCACGGGCAGAAGGTGGAGTGCCTGTTGTTATTGCTTGTTTCCATACAAATGTCTCTACAAAAGTAGAAGGAAAATGAATGACACAATGTCTTTAATCCTACAGCTGTGCACAACAAATTGCAAGAGAATAATTATTTACTAAAATAAATGAAAACTTGTCCACTTTCAGAGCCCATCGAAAGAGTTTGAAAAGTCAATAAGTTTTAGAAAAATCAACTTAGTCCCCCATAACCCAACCCCTAAAACCCCCACCACATGAACGCAAAAAAATAAAAAATGAAAAATAAAAAATAATCCTCGGTAGTCCTGTATAGCATAGGAACTTGATGTATGCATAAATTGTAAACTAAACTAAAGCATGATCAAAACAAATCCTTGCTGACTAGCCATATATGGAGATAAATACCTGTATTCAAGATGTAAAGATCATTGTAATAGATTTCATGACTATTATCTGAAGATTTTCCACAGCCACCAAATATGAAAAGTCGTTTGCCAACAAGGGCAGCACTATGACCCTCCCGTGCATCCGGTCCGTCACCTCTTACATTTGGAGATATCCAAGTATGTGATGCTACAATATGATGACCAATGAAGGAAGTGTAAACCATATGATTCAATGCAAATCTTCATCAGAGTTGCCAGCACCATAGGTAACAGAAACAATTTTGTTAAATCTCATTCCTTAGTTACTCTTTCATGATCAGATCTATTTCATCATAAAAATTATTGCTCTGTGACACTTAAGATATGTAATCAATGGCCACGTAAAATACTAGGGTGTGACATAGAAGGAAAATCAAATACAATCAATATCAAGGACAAGATCACTCACAAGTATCTAAGATACGCAGATCCTTGAGAGGGTTCATCCCATCAGTACCCCCAAACACATAGAGATTTTCATCAACAGTTGTACAAGTGTGGCTATCTCTTGGAACTGGCAGTGTGCCATTTAACATTGGCTGGCTCCAAGTCTGGTTAACTACAAGTCAGCAACCCGATATGAGAGCATAAAATAAAATTAGGGGGAAAAGAAATTGCAGATGAAAATTCAACAACTCAAAAGGCAATCATCAACGAATCTCAAGTGAAGAAAACATGGAAAAATTTGTTCTAAAAGAAACCAAGAACACCTCAGCAAGAAAAATAAATGCTCGCAAGTAGCAAAAGCAACAAGCATGATAGAGTACAGATATAATCAAATCCTATTAGATGGGACAAATATTTGCATAGCCTCGTATAGTTCATTGACTCCAAAATAGGAAATTAACCGCACAGACATATCATTTTGCACGCAGAGTAAAAAAAGAGAAGAAAGAAATAAAAATTAGTACCCGTACCCACAGGAAACCTAAACATGCACTTCAAACACTATTTTAATAGCAAACCATAAATGCCACAAAAATTAACGCTAACAACAACTCCCATGCAATTTGCAACACCAATAAACACAATTCAACAAGTTACAGAAAAAAGGGGGGGAAAGCGAAATAATACCAGTAATCACATTTCCTCTCATCACCAAACTTAATACAGACAAAATTAATGCCTAGAAACAAAAAGAAAATCCGCAAAATCCACAATAAACAAAAACAATCAAACAAAAAATCCAGATTTCGTACAAGCACCAAAGGAAACCCCAGAATTGCAAAAGACTAAAAGATAACGAAGACAAGAAAGAAAGAGAAAAATAAAAACAAGAGAAAGAAAGTAGAAGAAGTGATGACCCACCAGTGTCAAAGACATGAACTTGGTTGGTCTGGCAGTTATCTTTTCCATAGCCACCAAAAACATAGAGAAATCTTCCTCCTTTAATCGAATTACAAGTGTGTCCCCACCTCTTCCTTGGTCCATTTAACTCTTCTATTGCAACCCCTTGTTGCAACTGCTGCTTCACCCTTTCCCATCTCATTTTTTCTTTCTTATGGAAAAATATTCTCCGAGGAAAAAAAATAATATAAATGTGAGGTTTTTATGTCTCACACAGGAGAGAATGAGAATCAGAATATAAAGAAATAAAAGGAGGTTTTTTTTTTTTGGATTATCAGTAGATTTAGAATAGTGTGTGGTTTCTTTTATTTGTTTTTCTTTTTTAGTTTGTTGTTGTTTCAGTTTTCATGCAGAACAGAGAGAAAGGCTTTAAGCAAACTGTGTGGTAATGAATAATTAGACAGGGACGACAAGAAAAGGCATTAGGGTAAACTTGGTTGCAGCTTTTTATTTGGAAAGGTAATAAATTAATACTTTTTATTTTTAAAATTTATTTTTAATATTAATATATAAAAAATATTATAATTAAAAGTATAATTCAACTAAAAAGACAACATCATAACTAAAATATTTATCAAATAAAAATGGTCAATTAAATAGAGATATATTTATTGCAAATTACATGACAAAAAAACAATTAAACAAATTAACCATGGGAGTAAAAACCTGAATAGGCTAAAGAGTAAAAAAACCCAACAACTCAATTTAAAACTTACAAGCTTCGTCCATCAAGCATGACAAAAAATAAAGAGGTTATATTTCTAACTAGGTAAGAATACATGAATATCATTTGATCCCAAATCATTGCATTTTGTTTTTGCATAAATTTTTTAGGAAAAATCCTCAATGAAGTCCAACACTACTATTAGAAAGGACAGGTGTCGACTTTATAATCAAAAAACACCAAGAATTTTAACCTTATTATCAAAAATCTCAAATTTAACCATGTCATTAGAAAATCTCTATTTTCAACCCTATCATAAGAATTCTCAATTTCAATTTTATCATCAAGAAGTCCAACACTTTTATTAGAAAGGACATGTACTAGCCTTGTAATTAGAAAATATCAAGAAGTTCAACATTGTCATCATTAATCTTCAATTTTAACCTTGTTACCAAGAACCTCCAATTTTAACCATGTCATTAAGAATCTCCAAACTTAACCTTGTCATTAGGAAATCTTTATTTTAACTCTGTTATCAGGAATCATCTATCCCAACCCTACCACTAGGAAAGAAACTTAACCCTGCCTTCAAGAAGTTTATCCCTGCAATGAGGAAGGATATATGCAATCCTGCAATTAGGAAACACCAAGAAATTTAACTTTGTCATCAAGAATCTCAAATTCAACCTTGTCATAAGGAAATCTCTATTTTTAACTCTTTTTTAGATAGTGCTTTCGGCATTATTTCATTCTGAATATGATTTCTAGCCCCTACCTTTTAGATAGTGCACTTTATAGCCTTATCTTTTTTCTTCTGAGTGCACTTTCTAATCCTCATCTTTTAGATAATGCGTTTTCTACCCCATTTTTTTTTCGAGTGTGCTTTCAAGCCCTCACCTACTAGATAGTATTATTTCAAATCTATCTGTTTTCTTCAAGTGCGCTTTCTAACCTTCACCTCCTAGATAATGCGTTTTTTAGCTCTATCATTTTCTTTTTATGTGCATTTTCTAGTCTTCACCTACCAGATTATGCATCTTTAAGCTCTATCTTTTTCTTTTGATTATGTTTTCTAGCTCTCACCTCCGAGATAATACACTTTCTAGCCCTATCTTTTTTATTTTAAATGTGTTTTACAGCCCACACCTACTAGATAGTGCACCTTTGAGCCATATCTTTTTCCTTTGAGTGCGTTTTAAAGCCTTCACCTACTAGATAATGCATTCTCTAGCCTTTTCTCTTTTCTTTTAAGTGTGCTTTTTAATCCTTCACCTACTAGATAGTATGCCTTTGAGCCCTATTTATTTTCTTCTAAGTGTGCCTTCGAGTCATCACCTTCTAAATAGAACACCTTTAAGCCCTATCTCTTTTATATAGTGTTTTTGGCACTATTTTATTATGAGTGTACTTTTAACCCCTCATATGCTAGACAATGCACCTTTAAGCCATATCTACTTCCTTTTAAGTGTGTCTTTGAGCCCTTACCTTTTAGATAGCATACCTTTGAGCCTATGTGTTTTTACATAGTGCTTTTGGCACCATTCCCTTCTAAGTGCTCCTTTGATCCCTCATCTTTTAGATAGCGTTTTGTTAAGCCCCATCTATTTACATAGTAATTTCAACACTATTATCCTTAGAGTGCGTTTTTTAGTCCTCGCTTCTGACATTGTTGTTAGATTTGTCATTCTTAAAGATATTTGAATATCCCATTATTTTGAGAAGGATTAACGATTTCATGATTTGGTAAATCCACATCCTTTTATCTTTTCTTCTTTACAAGCTTACTATCTAAAGTCTCTTAGAAGACTTTTCTTCATAAGTGTCACACATGTATAACATCATGATGAATCATCCTCTTGAAGTAGGATTAGCGTGAATGGGTATGATAGAAAGAATAAGGAATTCTTGTCCTTTATTAATGAAACCAAAAGAATGAGAGTTACCACCTAGTATTAAGGTTACTAGGAAACCTGTCGGATTGCGAGAGTCTGGATAAGGGGACAGGTTGTGAATATAAAAGACGTATCACCCCTAAAACACCTTACCTAGGGTAAGCTACATTGTTATTTGTCTAAAATAAACGAAAGTCTTGTTGTGTTTTCGAATTGTTGGTCTGTCTAAAATTTCAAAAAAGTCCTCCTCAATAAAGAAGTCCTTACCATATCATGTTAAAACTTAGTCATTCTAAAGTCAAAACATAAATAAAAGGAATTGTCTTTTATTTAATACCAGAAATACATCTTACATATAAGTTTATAATTCCAGATATTAAAAAATATATATTTTTGTTGTTTTTGAAATATAAGCAAATTTTCATGATTTTAATAAACTAGTTATGAATCCAAATAAAGATGCATGCAAACTAAAAAAAAAAAACTATTTTTTAATGATTTTTTATATAAGAAAATATATTGATATAATCTATTTTTGAGACACTTAGCCATATGCATACGGATAAAACACACATTTTTTGGTATTTTTTTATATGGAATTTTGATTTTTTTTTTTTTAGGTTTTCAATGAAAGACATTGATGTTGACCAGCCCAGAAACATCAGCAAGAACCCATTACATGTTCCAAATGATCCAATAACTCGGTCCAAGACAAAGACATTGAAAGAGGCATTGAATACATTGGTTTTGAAGGTTTCCACCAAGTCAGAATTGAAAGGTCCATTGGAGTATCAAGAGGAGACCCTAGTACATCTTATCCATGCGCAAGAGGGGTCTAATACAACCTTATTTGAGCCTTGAAGTGAGGACAACAAAGAAAACAAAAGAATCCTACTACAACTTGGAAATAACATGGGTGGCTACCTTTTGTTTCTAGGATTAAGGGGCTGCATGGAAGGCTATAAATAAACCTTGAATAACTTCTGTAATATTTTACTTCATTCTCTTCTTCTTCTCATGGCAGAACAAGGATTTAATATTAGGGGCTTTATTTTTATTTTGATAGCTACAGCCCAAGGCTTGTTTGGGTTTAATTAATACTTTGTTTTCAGCTAGGATTCAAGGCTTGTTTGGATTAAGTTATGGGTTTTTCAGTTTAGGGTGTTGGGCCAGTTTTGAGTGGACCTCATATAAGTCCACATAAGGGGTCCATTAGGGTTAATTTTTCAAGAACTATTTAAACTCATGTAAGCCAAAATTTCGGCAGCTTTGATGAATATTATTCTGAATTTTTCAATTTTAACGTGTGAGAGTGATTCTTGCATTCTTCAGTTCTTGAACTGTCATAACCCAAAAATAATAATAATAATTATTATTATTTAAAAGTGTAAAATTTTATACAGTGTAAATTTTTTTTTCTAAAAAAAATTCGGCAGAGTTTCCCTTGTAACGAGACTATACCAAGTTATCGACATCTTCATTCCTGTCACAACTCATATCATAATCATGATCCAATCATCTTGGACCTCTTTCCCAAACAATGCATCACAAAAAAAAAAGGTATTGTCCAATAATCAAGATGCAATTAATAATAATTATATAAAAAAATAGTAAAAACTTAGGTTATGAATGTAACACCCCCTATTATTTTATCATCCCAACGTTCCTAATCATATGAACAACTATGATAGAATACAAACACTTAATTTAACATAAAGATATTCTTAAGTATGACATACATATTAATTACATATAAAAGTTTTGTTATACAAATATAAAGGTTCATTCAAACTCTTTTACATCATTCATAATTCTCAAAATACATGTTGATCAAAATAAATACACAAAAGTAACATATATTCAAGCAAGATCTATTCTACTGCTGCGAGGGTCCTGAAAATAAGATTAATATTTTATCAATAAATGCAATGTATCATTTCACTATACCCATATAAATATATCTATATATATTTTTCTATATACTTTATTATGAAACATTAATATCTTACACCTCCATATTCATTCCATTAAATTCCAATATTAGCCGTTTCACGGGATATTGCTCCCTCATCAGGGACACTAATTTATTCACTTAAGTACTAGTACTAATTTATCCGTTCAATTACCGGTACTAGATTATCCGCCCAATTACCGGGCATTAATTCATGCTCAATTACCGGGCATTAATTCATCTGTCCAATTACCGGACATTAATTCATCCGCCCAATTACAGGTACTAATTTATCCGCCCGGTAATCGGGCATTAATTCATCCGCCCAATTACCGGTACTAATTTATTCGCCTAATTACCGGGCATTAATTCACACTCAATTACCGGGCATTAATTCATCCGCCCAATTACCGGTACTAGTTTATCCACCCAATTACCGGGCATTAATTGATCCGTTAACATCAAACATAACTACAGAATTTCTAATTAAAATTAACACTAGTTTTTCAATTAATCTATCCATAAAAATTCAAGACGTTAGATACCTACCTGCTGGTGATGCTTGACTAGTAACTCCCTGCTGCTGTCTGGAGCCTCCCACCTCTCCTTTAAGGAATGAAGAATCAAAAGCCAAAACAAGTTGAATCAAGTTCTTTTCCTTCACACTTCCCTCTAAGCTCAATTTTTTCAAGCAATTTTCATGAAAAATAACACAAACCCTCTTTTTCTCATTTTTCTTCCCTTGGCCGGCTGCACATTCCCTCTTTCCTTTTCTTTTTTAATTGCTGGCAGCTTGTAAAGAGGATGGTTTTGGGTAAAGTCTTAATTTGGTCCCTAAGGAATTTCTAGACAATCATTTGTGCCATTTGTTCTTTTATCTGAAAAAATTCTTATCATACTCCAAAAATTCTGAAATTTTAACCTAGGTTAAATTAATATTTTATAAGACTCCATGCAAAATTTCAACTTAATCCGATGACCAGATTGAAAGTTATGTGTTATAACGTAAAATTAGCCGGTTTGTAATTTTTCGTCAAATTTCAGATTTTTTTTAAATATCTTTCATACTTGCACAAGTCATATCAATTAATTTACTCAATTCTCAAGACTTTTTTTTATTATTATTTTTTATATCGGGTTTTACATGAACAAACTGAATCTGACTTATCGAAGATTAACTGGCTTCGTGGCATCATTCTACTCATTCCAATAGTGTTGGTGCCTTGGGACAGGTTTCCATTATGTCACACTCCTATCAAACCTTTTTTGGTTTTCCGGGATCAGATCTCAATCTTGATTGTGGGTTGCGTGACCACGTGATCATGAGGTTCGCATTAGTTCGTATCAAAGCTAGGCTTTGGAATAAGGTCATGTCATTATGTTATTTTTGTTCTTTTTTTTTTAGCGTTCCCTTAAGTTTTTCAGTGTTTGCGTCCATCTACTTGTTTTTCGTGTTTGCGTCATCTAAGCAAAAAAAAGAAAATTATATTTCATCTTGTTACTGTCTCTAATCATATATATATATATATATATATATATATATATATATATATATATAAACAAAAAAAAAAGAGTTAAAGAGGGATTAGTTGAAATTTGAAGAATCATTCACTTTTTGCCACGGAAACACAACTCTTGGTGAACCATAACCAAACCACCTTAGAATCTATTTAAACTTTATATTAATTATATTGGGGGTGAGATCGCATCATATGTAAAATTTGGACTTATTCTGATATTGTTTGCTTGAGGTTTTAATTCGAGATTCAATTTTGCCGCAGAAACACTACTATTAGTGAACCATAAGCAAACCAGCTTAGAATCAATTGAAACTTCATATTCTATGTATTGGGGATGATATTGCACCATATATTAAATTTGGGCTTATTTTGATATCGGCTTCTAGAGGTTTTAATTGGAGGTTCAATTCTGCCGCAAACTGATTATACAAAGGGTTGGGGTATTACCTAGACATTATAGAACAACCTATAAATTAATTTTTGGTGTTTTAATAGTATTGTAATACTAAATATTGAATTTGAGGTATTTTCGAGATCGTTTGGTCTGGTTTTCAATTCTGTTACGTAAAATTGCATAATAGGTTATATTTGCCTCAAGTTTCAAAACATGATCTTTGCTGTTTAGTTTTGTCCAAATATTTTTGTTTCTGCTATATTTGGGTTATCTAGGAGTCAAGTAATTGTTTTCCTTAACATTCGCTTCTGTTTTATTTTGTGTCTTCGTTTCGTCCACAATTCGTACGAATTTGAATTGCTACTCGCAAAATCATAATCATAGTTTTGTTTTGCTTTGTTTTCAGTATATTTATTGATTCTTGTGTTTGAAAATTATATTTAAAGTGCGCTACGAAGGCTATTGACTTTGATTTGTTGATTTCAGTTCCTAAAGAACCAAAAGAAAGTAAATTATGAGGTAAAAGGTGTAGTGAGCTTATTAGAGTGAAAAACCTTGATTTTTTTTTTGTGTGATACATGAGAGGTGTGAGGATATATTTTGTGCTACTAACCAAATTTTATAGATTCAAAGAATGTCTGAAAATAACGAATCAACGACACAAAACGCTGACATAGCTTTCCAATTATGAGCCATAGGCCAGCAACTTGAGTTGTTGACTATGACGTACAAGGATCTGAAAGATGAGGTGAATTTGATAAAGCAACAGAATAATGGGGTTGATCGCTGGGGAAATATGGTTCGTATGGCCGCACGGAATGTTAGATTTAATTTTAAAGAGTTTGTTGATGAAAACATAGATGGGGGTAAAGATGACTGTGATTTTGCATCAGCTAGCCAAGGAATCAGGTCTGGACCGAACATGGTTAGGAGGAATGTGAATTTTCATGGCATAAGTTCTTATGAAGATATGGATGGGGACTTGGACACCATTACATTGAAAATTCCTAGCTTTCAAGGTAAAAATGATCCTAAATCTTATTTGGAGTGGGAGAAAAAGGTAGATTGGATTTTTTATTGCCATAGTTATTTTGAACAAAAAAAGGTGAAATTGGTGATAATTGAGTTTACAGAGTATGCATTGATTTGATGGGATCAGGGTGTAATCAGTAGGAGGAGGAATGAGGAGCTACCCATTCAAACTTGGGGGGAGATGGAAGTCTTAATGAGGAGACGATTTGTGCCAAACCACTATTACAGAGACTTATATATGAAGCTTCAAGGTTTGAATCAAGGTTATAAGACAGTAGATGAATATCATAAAGAGATGGAGATAGCAATGATTCGGGCTAATGTTGTTGAGGATAGAGAAGCCACCATGGCTAGATTTCTTAATGGGTTGAATCGGGACATTGCTAATATGGTTGGGCTATAACACTATGTGGAGTTAGAGGACGTGGTTCACATGGCGACGAAGGTGGAGAGACAACTTAGGAAGGGGCATGCTCGTCCAGTGTTTAATTTGAGTTCGTCATCATCTTGGAAGCCGAATCTAAAGAGAGAGGGTACTGTCCGGCCAAGATCCTTTGGTCCTTCTAAAACTGAACCACCAAAGGCTAAAATTGATGTCCCTACTGATGCCAAAGGTAAATCTGAAACTCAAACTAAACGTACTCGTGATGTTAAATGTTTCAGGTGTTAGGGACATGGACATTATGCTTAAGAGTATCCAAACAAGAGAATCATGATGATTAGAGATAATGGTGATGTGGAATATAAAAGTGACAGATCTGATTGTAAAGGCATGCCACCATTGGAGGATAGTGATGGGGATGAGTTAGCATTACCAGTTGAGGAGTCCTTGGTTATAAGGCAAACACTTCAGGTTCAGGTCAAAGAAGATGATACTAATGAACAAAGGGAGAACATCTTCCATACGCGTTGTTATGTACAAAGCAAGGTGTGTGGTTTAATTATAGATAATAGAAGTTGTGTTAATGTTTGTAGTGCCACCCTTGTTAGTAAACTAAATTTATGTACTGCTAAGCATGCTAAACCATATAGATTGCAATGGCTGAATGATAGTGGTGAAGTGAAAGTGAATAAACAGGTTGTGGTTCCATTTTCGATTGGGAAATATGTTGATGAAGTTTTGTGCGACATGGTACCAATACAAGCAAGTCACATCTTGTTGGGGAGATCATGACAATATGATAGGAAGGCAATTCATGATGGGGTTAAAAATAGCTATACTATTGTAAAAGATGGTAAAACCATCACTCTTGTACCTCTTACACCCAAACAAGTGTATAATGATCAAATAAAGCTAAAAAGTGAGCATGAGGCGATGGGGAGAGAAAATCAAGGTGAGGAACAAGGGGAGAGAAGAACATCATATTCGGCTAGAACCCAAACCACTACAACCCATTCGGCCACCCATCCAAACACAAGCAAATATTCAGCCAACACTCCAAACAAATCAAACCATTCAACCATAACTCAAAAACACCTAAATCTGGCCGAGAGTGGAGGTAAGACAAGAGTAGTGAAGAAAGTCAGCGAGGGTGATGAGAATTGTGTGAAAAAATTAAAGAAACAACCTAATTTTTATGCTAGAGAGGGTGAGGTCAGATTTGCATTTGTCACTAACAAGCTAATGATTTTATTTGTGTACAAAAAGGCTCACTTTAATACTAATGATCTTGATCATATTGTACCTAGTGTTGCAATTTCTTTGTTACAGGAGTTTGATGATGTGTTCCCCGATGATACTCCTAGCGGATTACCACCATTGAGGGGGATAGAGCATCATATTGATTTCGTACCCGGAGCTTTAATTCCTAACCGACCAACCTATAGAAACAATCCCAAGGAGACGAAGGAGCTTCAAAGGCAAGTTGATAAGCTGATGAAAAAGGGCTACATCCGTGAGAGTATGAGCCCGTGTGCTGTACCCGTGCTACTTGTGCCAAAGAAGGATGGATCATGGAGGATGTGTGTTGATTGCCAGGTCATCAACAACATAACGGTAAAGTATAGACATCCCATTCCTAGGCTTGATGACATGTTAGATGAGTTGCATGGATCCTATATTTTCTCTAAAATTGACTTGAAAAATGGGTACCATCAAATTAGGATGAAAGAAGGTGATGAGTGGAAAATAACATTTAAGACTAAGCATGGTTTGTATGAATGGTTAGTAATGCCGTTTGGACTTACAAATACACCTAGTACGTTTATGCGTTTAATGAATCATATGTTGTGTGCATTCATAGGTAAGTTTGTGGTTGTGTATTTTGATGACATTTTGATATATGGCAAGAACTTAACTAAGCATCTTAATTATTTGTGTAATGTACTTAGTGTGTTATGTAGTGAGAAATTATATGCTAATCTTAAAAAATGTGCCTTTTGCATGGAGAAAATTGTGTTTATTGGCTATGTTGTAACTGCACAGGGTATCGAGATGGATGAGGAGAAAGTTAAGGCCATTTAGGATTGGCCTATACCCAAATCAGTAAGTGAGGTAAGGAGTTTTCATGGCTTAACTAGTTTTTACAGGCGTTTTGTGAAAGATTTCAGTACAATAGCTGCGCCCTTGAATGAAGTTGTTAAAAAGTCAGTTGGGTTTAAATAGGGAGAGGAACAAGAATTGGCATTTGTTCTTTTGAAAAAGAAATTATGTTCTACACCTGTTTTGGCTTTACCTAACTTTACGAAAGCATTTGAAATAGAATGTGATGTGTCTGGAATAGGAATAGGTGCTGTTTTGATGCAGGATTGGAGACTTATTGCGTATTTCAGTGAGAAGTTAAGTGGAGCGACCTTGAACTCCCATTTACGACAAAGAACTCTATGCATTGGTAAGAGTACTTAAGACATGGTAGCATTACTTGTGGCCACAAGAGTTTGTAATCCATTTGGATCATGAGTCTTTGAAACATCTGAAAGGACAAGGTAAGTTGAATAGGAAGCATGCAAAATGGGTTGAATTCATTAAAACTTTTCCTTGCGTAATCAAGTATAAGCAAGGCAAGGAGAACATCGTAGCTAATGCACTTTCACGCAGGTATGTTCTTTTACACACCATCAATACTAGATTGTTAGGTTTTGAATATATGAAGGAATTTTATGATAATGATTCTGACTTTGTCGAGATTTATAATACATATGGACATTTGGCTTTTGATAAGTTTTATTTGATGGATGGTTATTTGTTCAAAGAGAATAGATTGTGTGTTCTTGCTAGTTCTTTGCACGAATTGCTTGTTCGTGAAGCACATGGGGGTGGTTTAATGGGTCATTTTGGGGTCGCAAAAACCTTGGATATATTGCATGAGCATTTTTATTGGCCAAAGATGAAAAGAGATGTGCAATGAATTTATGAACAATGCATTGCTTATAGAAAGGCAAAATCTAGAGTACAATCACATGTACTATATACACCATTACTTGTGCCTACTGAACCTTGGGTAGATATCTCTATAGACTTTGTTTTAGGTTTACCTAGGTCAAAGAAAGGTAGAGACTCTATTTTTGTTGTGGTTGATAGGTTTTCTAAAATGACACATTTCATTGCATGCCATAAAACAGATGATGCAACTCATATCGCAAACTTGTTCTTTAGGGAGATTGTACGTTTGCATGGCATTCCTAAGAGTATAGTGTTAGATCGTAATGTTAAGTTCCTTAGCTACTTTTGGAAGACCTTATGGGAAAAGTTGGGAACTAAACTCTTATTTTCGACAACATGCCATCCTCAAACAGATGGAAAAATTGAGGTAGTGAATATAACATTATCCCAACTTTTACGTGTTGTAATTCAAAAGAATTTGAAAAGTTGGGAAGAATGTTTGCCTTTTATTGAGTTTGCTTACAATAGAACTGTGCATTTGGCCACTAGTTTTTCTTCTTTTGAAATTGTTTATGGTTTTAATCCACTAACTCCTATGGACTTAATTCCTTTACCTTTTGAAGAAAGGGTAAGTTTAGATGGTGAAAAGAAGGCAAAGATGGTGAGAGAACTCCATGAAGGAGTTCGACTACAAATAGAGAAAAAGTATAGAATTTATGCTTCTAAAGCAAATAAGGGATGTAAAATGGTTGTTTTCCAACCCGGTGATTGGGTTTGGGTGCACATGCGTAAGGAACGATTTCCTAACCAAAGGAAATCAAAATTACAGCCTCGTGGTGATGGTCCATTTCGAGTTTTAGAGAGAATCAATGACAACTGACACAACCAAAAGCTTGATGTCTTCTCCCAAGTGCAGGAGTGTCGAAGTAATAAATAACTCGGCAAGACCGGGGTCGAACCACAGAGAGGTTAATTGTATAAATTATAAATAACAACGCAACAACAACAACAACAACAATAACAATAATAACGATAATAATAACAATAGTAGTACTAGTACTAGTAATAATAATAATAATAATACTCAGTACGTGGCGTTGTTATACCTGAGAATGATCTAAATGATCGGGTCACAGGTTTCCAGCCTATATACTGAGTTTATGAACAAATAACAACAACAACAACAACAATAATAAAGAAGAGAAGGAAGAAATTAATGAGAACTTTGAGTTGAAAGATTAATGTAAGGATTAAACAATAATAAAAATAAATGTCAAGGTTAGAGGATCCACTAATGGTACTTCAAACAAGTATAGTATGAACTCTTATTACTCAATTGGAAACCACACATAAAGGAGGTTCCAATCAGATTATAAATTGTTAACATGATTACATTAGTTATCTTATTCGAATAAAGCTAATACTTGTAAATGTTGGCAGACATTCATGATTATAACTTATGTTAACAACAAATCAAGTTCCTTTCATAGCTCAGGTGTCGGTTATACCATATAGTATGGGCTATGAAAGTACCAAGTATTTGTTGTACCAAGTGTTATACAACATAAATCTAGATTAACCATTTAACAAGCAAAGTATTAAAAGTGAACAAGATAACAAATATAAAACATGTTAGTATCCAACGTTAAGGTCCATGTTAAGTTTATATTATACTTATTTTTACACCATTAGTGTACCCTTTTCACCTTGACATAATTAACTTAGCTAAACATAATGAAAGAAAGAAACATAAATGAACAAGATAAGAACATAAATGAGAAAGAAGTTAACTAAGTAAAGGAAAGGAAATGAAGTGCATAAACTTGATATTAATGAAAGCAAAACATAAGCAATACAAAGAGAGAAAGCAAGAGCATGATCTTGATCTGGAAATCAAGATGCCTCAATACATGGTAAGTGCCTCCTTTTATAGGCCAAAATTTGTAACTATTGATTTGTTAATTAATTGATGAGTGGGTGGCCACATCTTGACTTGGTGACAATTCTTATCTTCTTGTCTGAACAAGACGTCATTGCTAACATCATAATTTGCCTATAATCCTCAGGAATGTTCTAGGAAATTGTCTCAGCTTTCCAACAAAAAAAAGATGAGGTTATTTGGACTTCTACAACTTAAGATATGGGCTGAACACTAAATAGTGTCTGGGCTGCAGGACAACTTCGGACTTCTTCGTTGTTCCTTCAGTTTGGACTTCAAAACGGCCTTTTTAAATCTTAGGCTCCAGTTTGGACTACACCAACATCTCTTTTCTAAGTTTAGCCATCTCTTTGTCCTTTCACTTTCAATACTTAAACTCATCAATCAATCCTTTTATTTATGTGATAGGCCTGCATTTAAGATGAGCATTTACCATAAATTAAGGTATCTAATAGTATCAAACTTGTTATTATAAAACATGCTTTAGTTAAGGAGTTATTGATACTTCAAGTGCAAAATGATGATATAAAACCTTGATAAACATGCACTTTTAAGTACTAATCAACAACGCATACAAAATTGACCTTCTAGATGAGTATAGTGTTAGTGCTATTTTTAATGTTGCTGATCTTACATTGTTTGATACAGATTTTGATTCGAGGTCGAATCCTTTCGAGAATAGAGGGGATGATGTGGACCAGCCCAGAAACATCAGCAAGGACCCATTACATGTTCCAAATGGTCCAATAACTCGGTCCAAGACAAAGACATTGAAAGAGGCATTGAATGCATTGGTTTTGAAGGTTTCCACCAAGTCAGAATTGAAATGTCCATTGGAGTATCAAGAGGAGACCCTAGTACATCTTATCCATGTGCAAGAGGGGTCCAATACAACCTTATTTGAGCCTTGAAGTGAGGACAACAAAGGAAACAAAAGAATCCTACTACAACTTGGAAATAACATGGGTGGCTACCTTTTCCTTTTGTTTCTAGGATTAAGGGGCTGCATGGAAGGCTATAAATAGGCCTTGAATCACTTTTATAATATTTTACTTCATTCTCTTCTTCTTCTCATGGCAGAACAAGGATTTAATATTAGGGACTTTATTTTTATTTTGATAGCTACAGCCCAAGGCTTGTTTGGGTTTAATTAATACTTTGTTTTCAGCTAGGATCCAAGGCTTGTTTGGATTAAGTTATGGGTTTTTCAGTTTAGGGTGTTGGGCCAGTTTTGAGTGGACCTCATATAAGTCCACATAAGGGGTCCATTAGGGTTAATTTTTCAAGAACTATTTAAACTCATGTAAGCCAAAATTTCAGCAGCTTTGATGAATATTATTCTGAATTTTTCAATTTTAACATGTGAGAGTGATTCTTGCATTCTTCAGTTCTTGAACGAACTGAATCTGACTTATCGAAGATTAACTGGCTTCGTGGCGTCATTCTACTCATTTCAATAGTGTTGGTGCCTTGGAACAAGTTTCCATTGTGTCACACTCATATTAGACCTATTTTGATTTTCCGGGATCAGATCTCAATCTTGATTGTGGGTTGTGTGGCCACATGATCACGAGATTTTATCAGACATGTATTTTTAATATCAGGTCGGTACTTTACAATATAAATTTACTATCCTAATATTAAATAAAAAGGCCTAAAAACATGTGAGGGACTAAAAAAATAAATTAAAAGAGGTCCTTGAATTTTTTTTAATTTTTTTTGAAATTATTTGGGGGTTTGTATGATAAAACCTTTTTTTTAAAAAAATAAGTGTGTTGGCCAAATAACCCCTTTGACCAAAAAAGACCTTAACAAAAAGAAAAGTTATCCAAACAAAGCCTTATAAACTGACCCAAAATTGACCTATCCGGGTCAACCTAAGTGTTGTTTCAACCATGAACCTAGCTAAAAATAAGATTTGACCCGAAAAATTAACCAAAAGCAAAGGTTTGATCCTAAACAAATCAAAGTTTAAAAAATCACACAAAAAACATAGAAATTTCATAGAAAAATAAATCAAATGTACAATAAAAAAAAACATGATGAATGTTCTTCATAAACCCAAAAACACAAAACATGAAGGAGATTAGAACTTAAGCAATAAAAACATGGTTTTGTGCACAACCAACATAGATCAATAATCAAGAGTTAGTTTGCCTTGATTATCACTCAAAAGCTATAATTTTATCAAGAATGAGTTTCGATTCAAAATCAAAACCCTAAGATTAAACCCACAAAAATATGTTATTGATGCCTGAAAGTCCTAAATTAATTACTAATAAAGATATATGAACTTGTAGAAAGCATAATTAAATGAAAACGAGCTCTAAACTTAGTACACACGACAATGTTCATTGGGTGCAAATAAACCCAAAATTGCTCAGAAAACCCAAAAAACCTTGCCAAACCCAAAATGACCTTTTTGGACCACTAAAACATGCTTTCTTTGTTCTAGCAAGATACATTATCAAAACCAAACATACTTTAATAATAATAATAATAATAATAAAAAAGAACTAATAAAAACAACAAATCATCATAATCATGCATAAAAAAATCTAAGTTTAAAATATGTCAACCTAAAGCAACCTACGTTTTATGCAATCTTGATCCAAACCAAACATTTTATCATTACACAATACTCAAGCAAAATTCAAGAGCCAAGAACATGCTAAACATACTAGAAAATAGGAAAACAAACAATGTAATAGTGTCATTTAAACCCCCTTATAAAAGTATCTAGAAATCTAACAAGTTAAAAGCATTAATCCAACACACATCTCAGGTTACAAATATATAAACTTATGGCAACTATAGCCTAGAAAAATAGACCTAAACAACAAGAAAAATAGATATAAAAAGACCATCAAAATGATTAAAAAACATACTAAAAATAACCAAAATCAAATCTTAAAAGTATCTAAAACAAAACACTAAACTATCAAATAACAACTATAACATGGATCGGGGGGGAGGGGGTGTGCTCATTGAGCTCCACCCCCTCATCAAGAGTTGAGATTCTTCTTTTTTTTTTCTTTTTTTTTTCTGTCTATTTTTCTTGTCTCTAGGTCCCTAACAACCTTTGGGAGTTCTAAAAAGTTTAATTTATTTTCAATTCATCAATTGATTAATTTATATTTGAAAGATCATATGCAATATTTAATAACATGTCATGACCCCTCAAATATTAGAAAAGTCATTAGTGGTTTGATTTAACCTTTAAGTGACTAGTTTATTGGTGTAATTAATATCCTTTTATCAATAATATTCTGATTTAACATTAAAGCATGTAGTATGTTTGCCATGCTAAATCATGCTTGTTCTCTACATAATAGTCATTGACAATTTAAATAAGATTTGAAACTCTTTTCAAATCTCATTCAACTTTGGGCAAGGATTCTTAGTCAATACTATTTGAGAACAAATGAAACATTTTCTCTAATTCACCTACGGTGATTAACCCTCTCTTGATCACTCAAGCACCTTCATATAGTTCATGCTACATCCAATATTTGTCTTGTCATTACTCGATTAAGATAACATGTAATAAGATTAAAGCATAATATTCTCCATATAAGATGACTTAGTGATCTCAAGTCTAAGGATCACTTACACAATCATCACATGAGCCTTTCCATAGTCACAAGTGATCTCTTCATATGAAATTCTCATATGGGTTAGTTTAGTGTAAATGTTTTATAATAAGCACTTATATATTAGTTCTAAGTATCCCTAATACCTTAGCTTATGATAACAATTACTTCTTTTTATAAAAGAAAGAACATAATATGTATTAAGAGAGCATATTATGAATGTTTACTATGACTGAATGTTCATACTTTGATATAATAAGAATTCCATAATTATAACAGCTTTATAATTTTTTTTTGCAAAGAATTTTTGTTCCATGAACTTTATCTTTACTCTAGATTCATTAAGATAATATTATATGACTATTAAAGATAAATTAAGCCTTTATCAATAATAAATATGTAATTATATGAATATAATAATGGTACATGTAACCAATTGATTCACTACAAAATACATTAAATTAACAATCTTCCACTTGCACTAAAGTCAATTGCTCATGTATCTAATATCTATTGCTCCATGTAGCATTAATGTTTCTGCATGGATAATGACTTAGTAAAAGGATCTTCTAGAGTCTCCTACATATTCACTATATCTTTATATTTTTCATTTCATTGATTTATCAAATCAAATAAAATTTCTTAAGTACTTTTTTGGATCATTGATGAAACCTTGGTTCCTTTGCTTATGCAATGGCTCCATTGTTATTGCAATATAGGAAAATTGGATCAATAATGCTAGGGACCAATTCTTGATCCAAATAACCTCTTTGTTTCTTAAAACATAAAGGTGTACTTTTATTTAGCTGTAGAATTAGTTGTGCTTTCTTGTTTGAAACTCTTCCAACTCAAAGCTCTATAATTTATAGTAAAACATATTGTTGTTATCCTTTTTTTTTATAAAATAATAATAATAGTAAATAAAATAATAATAATAAATAAATAAATAAATAAATAAATAAATAAATAAGATAAGTGCAAGGAAATACACCTGAAGCAAGCCTAAAAAGAAATGCACAAGCCCAATAATGGATGACTAGAATGCCAAACGAGGTTGATAGGCCAAACTAGCAAACCAAGGTTTTAATTAACAAACCACATTAGTAAAATGTTTGTTTTTGGTGTTTTAAGACTCAATTGGAATTTTTTTTTAAATTTTTTAAATTATTTAATTGAAGGTTTCATCGTAAGGAAAATCAACTTTTAGAGGTCAATTGAAACAATTGATGTTTAAGGACTCAATTGGAAGTTTAGAAAATTTAAATTAGCAAAATCAGGGGTTTAATTGCATAAGAATCAAAGTATGGTTAGCAAATAGGGGCTTAATTGAACTTTTTATGAGTCAAGGATCACTTTGAGTTAAAAGAGATTGTTTATATGGCTACCAAGCTAGAGAGACAGTTGAAAAGAAAGGGCAGTACACGTCAAATAGCTGATTTGAGTCTTTTTTTCTTCAATTTAGAAGCTGAATTATAGGAGAGAGCGAGTTGTCCTATCAAAACCAAATATAGTAGGGAATAAGTCTAAACCACCTAAGGCCATGAAGAAAGATTTGACTACTATCATCCAAGGTAAAATCAAAACTCAATCTAATAAGAGTCGTGATATTAAATGTTTAAAGTGTTTGGGGGGGGGGGAATGGACATATATTTTCACAAAGTCCAAACAAAAAGGTTATAATTGTTGCACGTGGATGCGCGGCATCGGGGGGTTGTTAGAGTCGCCACCTAGTTGTTTGGTTTAGGGTCGCTAGGAAACCTGGGTGTATTGGTTTTATTAGAAACTTGAGGGTAAGGGGCTGGTTGTGGCTAGGAAAGGTATATGCACCCCTAGTGCACTTTACTTGAGGTAAATTGCTTTGCATGGTGTGATGTGGTTTAAAAGTTTTTTTTGGTTTTTTGATTGGTGGTCTATCTGTGGTTTAGGATTGAGATTTACTCATATGAATAAAATTATTGTTTAAAAATTTATTATGGACTTGTGTACCCAAATAAATTCTTGGAAAAAAAAGTTTTTCATAATTTGTGTACTATTATGGTGAAAACACTATCAATTAAAATTGGTGAATATTTATAATAACTCTAAGAATTTTCTAGTCAACTCTTGATATTTCAAATATCAGCCTCACTTATAGGTCTAACATTCTATACCAAGATTTTAACCATTAATTCTCATGAATTAAAATATGATGATTATTGAAATATTAGCACGCTGCCACATGGAAGAGAGAAGAAAGGGGAAGCAGTTGTGATGTCATTACTAACAGAGGAGATGCCATTACTCTACTAGCAAAACTAAAGACAAAAGTATGATGGTTGAACCAAAACTTTTGGTCTGCTATTGGAGTAGCTATGATCGTCGATAGTTAGGTGATGGTATCCTTTTGGTGTTGTTGTCGGCTGCTAGTGATGAAGGAGAAATGTTTTGAGGAAGATCTTATAAGGGTCACAGTCTGTATTAGGTTTATGTGATTTGGTTTTGTTGGAAGGGAGGAGTTTGATTGTAGATGAGAGAGATGAGGAGCTTGGCATTGATGGGTCTCTTTTATAGTCGGTGGCAGTGATGGAGAGGCTAGTTCAGGAGATGAAGGTTGTGGGGGAGGGGGGGAAGGTAGTTGTGGTTTATTCAACTTTAGGTTTAATGGGTCCTTGAGAGAGTTATTGTTGTGTGGCTATCGGTCAGATTTAAAAGGGGAAAAAAAGACTATGAGGGAGATGCACCGTGTGCATTGTTGTGTGGGTTTTGGTTTGGTGTTATGACTGATAGTCAAAGGGAGAGTTGGGGTCAGGTAGGTTTTCTTTTGGTATTTTGGATAGACTAGTTTGGGAAATGGTCTCTGTGTGTGGGGAACGAGAGGAAGTTCAAGGTTGAAAATGATGGTGGCATGCGAGTATAGGTAGGTTTAGTCTAAGAAGGAGGAGGATGGAGAGTAGAGTAGAGATCTGGGTGGCTAGCGGCTGATGGATAAAAGAAGATGAAAAGGGTTGGCGATTAGTGAGGGGAGAATGATGAAGGCCAATTCCCCTTTTTTATTTTTTTATGCAATAACTCTTAGTGTAGAGATGGGGTCCAGGGTGTTTTTTTTTTTTTTTTTTTTTTTTTTATGTTATGTTGTTATGAGAAGAGTATGTGTGAGTATTTTTTATTTATTTTTTTGGTTTCTCTAAAATTCCCCCCTGTGTGTGTAACCACCGATTTATAGGTTGAAATTTTCTTTGGCTTGAAGGCAAAGCAAACCAAGATCAGTCATTAAATTTCAAGAATAAATCACAACCATTCATTTGCTAACTTGAAGACAAATCAAAGAAAAATGGACCCTTGGATTAAAGAATTGATTGTAGACCATTTGATTAAAAAGATGGGTTGCTTAGTGAAAGGGTTTCCAACTTTCATATTGATCCTCTCCCTTTCATAATTACAATTAGATTATTAAAAAATTGAATGTATTTTTTTTAATTTTAAATTGTTTGGAAAAAACATCTCAAACAATGCAAATACATCAAAAACATATTTTTTGGTTTTTTGTTATTTTTTATTTTTTCAAACATTTATAAAAAAAATGTGTAAAAAATTTGGTAACAACAATAGTTATGAAAGAACATGGGGAGATTGAACCCAAATCTAACAAATTAGAGGAGGATGAGATGCCATCATTTGAGGATTGTAGTGATGTTGAATATCCAGTTGATGAAGAGGCTTTGGTGATTAGAAAATCACTAAATGTTCAAGATGAGGATGATATGGAGTACAAAAAGAGAACATCTTCCATACAAGTTGTCATATAAATAACAAAGTATGTAGTATGATTATTAATAGTGTGAGTTGTGTTAATGTTGCTAGTGTTACAGTTGTTAAAAATTGAATCTAAATACTATTAAGCATGAAAGACCTTACATACTTCAATGGTTGAATGAAATGGTGAAGTAAGAGTTATTAAACAAGTTTTTATTTCTTTTTAGTTGGAAAGTACAAGGATGAGGTTTTGTGTGATGTAGTTCCTATACATGCTATTTATTTATTGTTGGGGCATCCTTGGCAATTTGATAGGAAGGTCAATGATGATGGGTTTAAGAACAAATATTTTATTGAAAATTATGGAAAGACTTTTACATCTATACCATTGTCACTAAGATAGGTTTATGAAGACTAATTGAAGATGAAAAAAGGAAAGTGAAGTCAAAGGGACAAAACAATTGTATGAAAATATGAGAAATGGTAAAAATAATAGGAGTATTGAGAGAAACAATTCGACCAAGGTGGTGAAAGATAGAGTTTCGGTTGAGAAGGGAGAGAAGAATATGAGAACATAGGATGTACATTAAAGAAGGATAAAATGCCACCACTTAAGGATTGTAGTGATATTTAATATCAACTTGATGGAAAAGATTTGGTGATTAGAAGATCACTTAATGTTCAAATTAAGGAGGAGGATGTTGCACAACAAAGTAAGAACACCTTCATACTAGATGTCATATAAGTAACAAGGTATGTATTATGATTATTGACAGTGAAAGTTATGTTAATGTTGCTAGTGCAACACTTGTTAGAAAATTACGTTTAAACATTATCAATCAAGAAAAACCTTATAGATTTCGATGGTTAAATGAACATGGTGAAGTAAGAGTTACTAAAAAGGTTTTGATTTCTTTTTTGTTTGGAAAGCATAAGATGAGATTTTGTGTGATGTGATTCTTATGCATGCTACTCATTTATTATTGGGGTATCATTGGAAATTTGATAGAAATGCCAAGTTTGATGGTTTTAAGAACAAATATTCTCTTAAAAAGAATTGAAAGACTTTCACGCTTGTACCATTATCACCTAAACATGTTTATGAAGATAAATTGAAGTCGAGAAAGGAAAGTGCAACTGAAGGGATAGAACAACCATTTAAGGATGTGAGAAAGAGTGAAAATAATAAGAGCAATGAGAGAAAAAAATTGGATAAGGTGAAAAGAAGAGAAGAAAGAAAGGGTGAGAAAAGAAGAGAGTGAAAAAATAAGCATTCGAGTTTTTATACAAAAGGTAGTGAGATTAAAAATGTTTATTTTTTTGACATGCTTATGGTTTTACTTATGTGCAAGGATGCATATTTTAACACTAATGAATTTGATTATTGTATTCCTAGTATTTATGTTTCTTTTTTACAAGATTATGATGATGGTTTTCTTTATGAGATTTATAGTGGGTTACCATCTATTAGGAGAATTGAACATCAAATTGATCTTGTATGGACCAAAATGGGATTTTTGCACCAATTTTTTAAAATTAAAGGGACCTAATATTTATGATTCAAAAATTATAAGGATTATAATAAAAGTTTCACTAAAATTTTAAACTGCCATTCATTTTTCCTGTTTTTTTTTTTACTTTGGTCCTCTATCTTTAATCTTGCCATTTCATAATAAATTTACTAAGTTACACCATTTATGAGATATATATGTAGCTCTTTAAATTCAATTGGAATGGAAAAATAAATGATGTGATCCAAACTACACCAATTGATCCGATGCTCAAAAGTACATTTGATGGGCTTATTCAGAGCATTTGGGCCTAGGTGAATTTTAAAGAGGCTACAACTTCAACAAGTGATGATTAAACTTTACTTAATTTAATTTATGTACAAGAGGAACCTGATCCATCATAAATAAGATACAAGTTAACTAAGTAAAGGAAAGGAAATGAAAAGCATAAACAAGTTATTAATGAAAGCAAAACTTAAGAATTATAAAAAATATAAAGAGAGAGAGCAAGAGCAAGTTCTTAACTGAACAACCAAGCCCTTAAATGCATGGCAAATGCCTCCTTTTATAGGCCAAAATTTGGAACTATTAATTTGATGACTAATTGTTGAGTGGGTGGCCAACTCCTGACTTTGTGAAAATCCTTATCTTCTTGTCTAAACAAATGTCATTGCTAACATTAGAACTGGAACCAACTATACCATGAAAGTTATAGAAAATTATCTTATCTTTCTAACAAAAAAAAAATGAGGTCATTTGGACTTCTAGAACTCGAGATATGGGCTCAACACTGAACAATTTCGAGGCTGCAGGACATATTCGGACTTCTCCGTTGTTGCTATAATTTTGACTTGAAAACAACATTTTTAAATCTTGGACTCCACATGAAAGTTGTAGGCCTATTTCTTACCTTTCCATCCCTTTAAAGAAGACCTAAATCCAAGATCTACAGCTTTAGATATGACCCAATTTGATATGGTTCAGCCCTATGATACGACCCAAGTAAGGTCAAATTCAGATTTTGGCGTGAAAAGCGCAACAGTCCAGGTTTACGGCAACAATCATAAGTCTCAATCTGACCATTGGATCGGGCTAATATTTTATGTGGAATCTCCAGACATGTTGTACTACCTTAGGTTTAAAATTCAGGTCAATCGGATTTCGGGAAGGAATCGCAATACTGGTCAACGAAGGTTGTATGAATTTTGTTATTTACTTCCATTTGACTTGTGGACTTCCTATTTGGTTAGGATTCTTTTCCTATAAGGATGTGGCAACTGGTTTTGGGAATTTCCTAGTTCCACAAGGATCTTTAATGAGCTGCAATATAATCTACAAATGTGGCAGTGATTCATTCATGTTTCAGAATCCTTTTCTTATAAGGATTCCTTATTCATCCTAGCTACACAAAGAAAGAAGGGCTGGTGGTATTTAATGACATATTAGTTATTTTTATTATTTTCTTTAATGTTTGGGCTTAATTAAAACTTTGTTTTGAGCTAGGGTCCAAGGCTTGTTTGGATCAGGTTATGGGCCTTTTAGTTTAGGGTTTTGGGCCAGTTTTGAGTAGACCTCATATAAGTTCACATAAGAGGTCCGTTAGGGTTAATTTTTCAAGAACTATTTAAACTCATGTAAGCTAAAATTTTGGCAGCTTTGATGATTATTATTTGGAATTTTTCAGTTTTAACGTGTGAGAGTGATTCTTGCATTCTTCAGTTCTTAAACAAACTGAATCTGACTTATTGAAGATTAACTAGCTTCGTGGCGTCGTTCTACTCATTCCAATAGTGTTGGTGCCTTGGGGCAGGTTTCCATTGTGTCACACTCCTATCAGACCTATTTCTTCTTTCCGAGATCAGATCTCAATCTTGATTGTGGGTTGCGTGACCACGTGATCACGAGGTTCACATCACAATTACCAAATAGTGTTCCAGTTTAGACTACACTAACATCTCTTTTCTAAGTTTGGCCCTCTATTTGTCCTTTCAATTTCAGTACTTAAACTCATCAATCAATCCTTTCATTTATGTGATAGGCCTACATTTAAGATGAACATTTACCATAAATTAAAGGTATCTTATAGTATTATATATGTTATTATAAAACATGCTTTAGTTAAGGAGTTATTGATACTTCAAGTGCAAAATGATGATATAAAACCTTGATAAAAATGCACTTTTAAGTACTAATCACACATCAATGTTGTCTTTAAGAGAATTTTGTTTTCTTGAGATGTTATATGTCAAAGCCTTAACTAACCATAACTAACCTAACTCATTAATCAACAGTTAACAACAAACATTTATATTCCTACTTGGATTGTAAGAACCTGATATGATTATAGATAAGAACATGAATTCCAGGTTCATACATATCCATAAGGGTAAGTTGTAAACCGTTAATATGATTAACCAACAAGAATAAAATGTGTTAAGGAACCTAAATGGATTAAATCCATCATTACACAACCCAAGATGTATGTTTTATAGTTCCATTAAAAACTCATAATGTCACCCTATTGACCGTTTCTAAGCTTCATCATAAAAAAAGATGCACTATGACTCCATCCACCTCATTATGTAAATGGTATCATGTCATGTCATGTACTCAGTAGTCTTTATAGACATAAATAACCTTTGCAATCTAGAAGTGATTGAAAAGTATCTTAATTTTTTGTATGCGATAAGTATCTTTTCTCTACTGCTATTAGGTTTATACCAAGCATGTTGACAAGTTTTGTGCTGCATAAAATTTGTATATTCATTATAGTATAAAATACATAAGTTTGGACATATATCAATTTTTTGGTATCCTAGGCCAAGAGACTTCATCATGGATTTTGCAGCATATAACTCATCTTTCAACCTATTCCCTTTAGATAACATTTTTTTTTCCCATTCAAGGATCTGATCATAATCGGCCTCACTTAACCTATAATCTGACTTGATGGTAAATACTTGTGCAATGATCGACAATTTATTATGAGTAGTGCATCAATCTTATAATGGTTCATTAGAATCTTTCAAAAATGTAGAAAACCTAACTGCATCTATATTAGGTTCTTAATTTACAAGGATGTTATGTGAATCTTATATAAATAATCTTGATTTATTCTCATTGTATCAATCACCATACTCTTGTAAGGATTAATATTATCATCCACAAACCCATATGTTACTAAAGCTAGAAGTTGAGCCAACCATCCTTTCTAATATGATTTTATAAGGAACATAGGGTTCTTCATGTACTAACTAATTTAAGTATTTCTCGATGAACCCCTTTTTAAGTTGATGCATCACCACAACATCTTTATAGTGAAACTTTTTATTTTTGCACTTAGCGCATGGACATCTAATTTCACTTTCACTAATATTCTTTTAATTAAAAAGTACGAAATTAATGAAGCTCTCAACTCTTTGAAGATAATTAAAAAAAAAAATTCACAATCCAATAACTATCCAACACTTCATATATTAAAACATGATAAACCCTAATTAGTATCAATTTCACAAAAATTCAATTTTCCATTAAAATTTGAATTTAACAATAAAATTGACAAAAAATAATTGGTTCCCAATGAGTAGTTATCCATCATTTATTCAATTCAACTTAGTCAACCTAAATTAATACCTTTGAATTATTATCAATTACACAAAAATAAATTTTCTCTAAATTTCTAACTTAACAATAAAATTGACAAAATATAATTGATACCATTAAATTATCCATCATTTCTTCAATTATAACATACATAATTTACAAATCAAACTTAATTTCATCAAATAACATATAAGATTCATTTCCCCCAAATCCTAAACAAACCCTAAAATACAAATCATACATTAATATAACAAAATTATCTAGGAAAAGTTGTAAAACACTTAAATATACAATTACACTATAAATTCCACAATTATTTTTCAATAAATTAACTTAAAAAATAAATTAGATAGAAAAAAATGAATGAGTTTACTTAATAAAGTGAAATAGAACCAAAAGAGAAAAGCTAACATTATTGATAGATATAAATTAACATCGACAAATTAGACGGCTAAATTTGTTAGAGGTATCACTGCTATTTTTTTTTTTATTGGAAGTGAGAAGTGGGAAGGATGTGAGAAGGTTGTTGGTCTTTAATTCATTTAAATTTGTGATAGGTGTAATTTAATAAAAGAAGAAGAATAGAAAGAATGAGAAGTATAGAAGAAAGGTTTGCATAATTAATTTCATGTCGTCCCATTACAATTCAGATGACTATTTATAGCCAAGCTAATGAATGAATAAAACAACTGATACAACGAAATGGAAATAATCGACAGAAATAATAGGTGTATGATTCCCACACACATTTTGCATAACAACGAAAAACAGGGCATTAACCCCACTACTTATTTACATCACTTAAACAATAACTAATTGTGACATGTCAGCCATATGATCCACCTATTCTACTCACTTGCTTACTGAGGCCTGCTTAGTATGTACGTGGTGCATGGTGTGGTTGCATGGTGAAGGTGGTCTGTTGCACATATCATTCCCCTTCCCTCAAAGTATCCTTGTCCTCAAGGATAATGTCAGGTTATGTCTTCGAAAAATGCTAGAGATTTTCCCATGTAGCATCTTCAACAGCAACACCTTTCCATTTGATTAAAACCTCTGTCTTAGGCCGATACTGTCCCTTACATATGATGCTACGATCCAAAACCAACTTAGGTTGCGGCAGGATGGTAAAAGTTACCAACACTAGGGGAAGCTCCGGTGAGATTGTAACCACATAACCTAAACACTTTTAGAGACGACTCAAATGAAAAATGTTATGACTTTAAGACCCAGCAGGTAAGGCAAGCTTATAGGCTACCTCCCCCACCTTAGCTAATACTTGGTAAGGACCAAAGTAACGAGGTGCTAGTTTGATTGACCTGTAAAAAGCAACTGATGTTTGCCGATATGGTTACAACTTCAAATAAACGAAATCACCCACAATAAAATGAACTTCATGGCGATGTTTGTCAGTTTGAGTTTTCATCCGATCTCTAGTAAGGACTAGTTAGTGACGTAAATCATGAAGAACCAAATCTCTATCACGTAGATATTCATCCACGGCTTGGACACGAGTAGTTCCTGGTACATAAGAAAGCATGTTTGGTGGGGAAATGTCATAAATTGCTTCAAATGGAGAAATTTTCATGGAAGAGTGAATGACAGTATTATAGCTAAATTCTGCCCAAAGCAACCAATCAACCCACTTATGTGGCTGATCACCTGCAAAACAATGTAAGTACTACTCAAGTGTTTAATTGACCACCTCAGTTTGACTGTCCAATTGGGGATGATAACTGGAGCTCATTTTGAGCTTAGTACCCTGCAGTTGGAACAAAGTTTTTCAAACGGAGCTAAAAAATACTTTGTCTCGGTCGTTGACAATGGAGGCAAGAATTCCATGAAGCTTGAAAATATGAGCGATGAAAGATTGGCCATAGTAATGGTCGTTAACAGATGCTTCAGAGCTACAAAATAGGCATACGTACTCAATCGATCAACAACGACCATGATCACTGTGTTGCCCAATGAAGGAGGCAACCCTTCCACAAAATCCATAAACACCTCAGTCCATATTTTAGTTGGAATGGACAAGGGTTGCAGCAGCCCTGTAGGACTTAAACAATTTGCTTTAAAGCATTGACAGGTATCACAGCTCTGGATAAACTCTTTGACATATTGTTGAAGTTTAGGCCAAAAGAAGGTGTCGCGGATTCGAGCTAGATTTTTGTGGTACCCAAAGTGACCACCAATTGAAGAAGAGTGATGATCAACCAAAATGGAAGGAATTAATGGAGAAGAGGGGTTGAAATATACCTTTTCACCTTTGAACCACACACCATCTTTACAAGTGTACAACTATCATGTGTTACTTGACTTCAGCTTTAATAAATTATTGTTAAAAGAATTTTGTTGAATTTCTTATTGCAAATGTATCCACCAATCGGGTTGAGGCAAGGAAATTGCCACAAAGTTGAACTTGACTTTCCTGGATAGTGTATCAATGCCTTTGTTGTCAGGGCCTTTTTTGTATTCCACCATATAATCATAACTAAGGAGTTTTGGAAGCCAACGAGTTTGTGCTGGAGTGGTGATGCATTGTTCCAACAGAAACTTGAGACTTTTATGGTCAGTCTTAACTATGAAAGGTCTTCCCAGAAGGTATGGTCGCCACTTTTGGATGGTTTTGACAATGGCCAACATCTCTTTTTCGTAAGTGGAGGGTGACAAAGATGAACCTTTTAGTGCCTCACTAAAGAATGCGATTGACTGGCCTTGTTGGATGAGAATAGCGCCTATCCTGGTGCCACAAGCATCACATTCTATGAAGAAACGCTGAGAAAAATCAGGCAATCATAGCATTAGAGGAAAAGTCAAGACCTGTTTGAGGTTGTTGAAGGTTGTGGATTCATTTATTCCCCAACGAAATCCTTCTTTGCCTAAACAGTGAGTCAATGGTGCTGCAATATTGCCAAAGCCATTGATGAATTTTCTATAATATCCTGCCAACCCCAAGAAGCCGCGCACGCCTTTTACTGTTGTCGGCTTTGGCCAATCAATCACGGCTTGTATCTTTGAAGGATCGACCTCCACTCCTTTCTTTGATCTGACATGGCCTAAATAATTCATATGAAATACTCCAAATTGACATTGTAATTTCTTGACATACAAACTGTTACTGGATAACATGGTTAGAGCACTAATTATATGTGAAAGATGTTCATCCCAATGTTTAGAGTAGAGAAGAACACAATAGTGTACTTGTGAAGATAGGGCATGAACATATCATTCATGAGACTCTGGAAAGTAGCTGGAGCGTTCGTAAGATCGAAAGGCATTACTACAAATTTATAGTGTCACTCATATGTGCAGAAAGCTGTCTTCTGGATGTCTGATTCCTGAACTTGAATTTGGTGGTACCTAGAACATAAATCCAGTTTTGTAAAAAACCTGGCACCATGCAGTTCATCTAAGAGCTCATTAATAATCAGAATAGGGTTCTTGTCCTTCACTGCTATGTGATTAAGTGCCCTAAAGTTGACACATAATTGCCACATTCCATCTTGTATGGACGAACAATAATAGGTTCGTCGTTGGGTTGAAGAAGAATCCGGTGGTCATGTGAACGATTGGGTGGCAAGGTTGTTGGCGTGTCAAAAACATGCACAATATATTCAACAAACATAATTCAAATTCAAGATAAATTAATTATAAATTATGCAATACAAACACAATGCCAAACAAATATAATTTTAAATTTTAAAATATTTCTAAATAGTCAAGATTAAATAGATCTTTAAGTTAAAGTAATTCAACTTAAACAAAATATCAAAATATTATGAAAGTAAAATGTTTTAACACAAATATTTTAAATATAAAGTTAGGTCAATGTTATCAAGGCTAATGAAATCTAAAACATCCCTTGTTTTGCTAAAATTCCTGCAAAGAATAAACATGAAAAAAAACAACATGAATATAGATCATATATATTAGTGATAAATCTAATTTTAAAAAATTAATATCATTGTTAATGAAAATAGTAATAATAATTTTCAATATTATTATTAATATCATTGTTATTGAAATAGTAATGAAAAAGAGTTTTTTATACTTGAGTGATTTAATTAATTAAATTGAACAAGGTTCAATTTGATTCAATGGCTTTTCAAGAGCGGAACGGAACATGTGGAATGAAATCAGAACGTTCCAGCCGAAATTTAGCCGAAAAATCCGGAACGGACCGAGATTTAAAATGAGATGAAACTTGTTTCGTTTTGTTCTGTTTTTTAAATTGATATAGAATATTTCAGCTATTTTAGACAAAACAAAACGAAATTGACAACCTTGATATTAATATGTCAAATCACGAACGATGATTTGTGCAACTATTACTAATATAAATGGACGGCGGGAAATAGATTGAATCTACAATGAAACTTGTCGGAGCTTAAAGATAGAAATCAAACTCTTAAGGTAAAATTGAAATAGACAATATAAATTAATAACCTCACGGGAGGCGAATTAAAATTTATCCAAATATAAACGAGCCACGGACCCATCTACCGACAGTATTCTCCATCAATGCCTTAGAATACATAATCTGAGAGGGCACCTGTTCATAAGTAAATCACACATATATTAATCTCCCGAGTCGTATTTTAATAAACTACAGCGAATTCTACACGTCGATCCTTATGTATATGATTTCCAGCGGTGCTTCATCTTTCTGTAAACCTAATGGTTTATTTTCAACATTTTAATTAAAAAAAAAAAAGGACAAATGCTTGGTACATTGATAAGATGACTCCTTGTCTTCGTAAGAACTTCCCGATTGATCCTATCCAGCTACGTTCAATATCTACTAGAACAACGAACACCAAAAGGCTAGCAAGATGAGAATTAGAAATATGGCTGGTGTTGAGGAGGCTGTTGGACTGAAAGGAGCAGAGTTGGGTAGAGATGGATATGAATCAGGAGGAGGCATCATACATTCATCACCGTCGAAGTAAATTCTCGAAGGGAAACCCCAGCCATGCTCCAATGTGAATCTGCTCATGTCCTTTCCAAGCAGAATCTCTGATTGAACATTCCCATTTAGCCCAGCTTCCAGGAGCTTGTCATTATTCTTTTTGTTCCCATAAAACATGGCAGTATCGTCTGCATATAGGAATGCTTGTGTCATAAGAAATGAAAGCACCATTACCAGTGAATCAGAACTATACACAAATAAAAGAAACCATGTAAGGTGGATTTTCTTGGACTTTGGACTCACTTAAGGTACTGAAGAGCATAAGTGACTTGTAGAGAAAGCTATAAACTCTGGTTACATTGTTGAGGTTTGGATGCTGAGCAACAAGAGTCCACAGTGTGAAATTCTTCCGATAATTGAAATTGGTGACTGTAATCTTCACACGCCAATACTCCTTGTAGTTGGCCTTAATATGCCAATGCACCCGGATTGGGCACATGTGTGAAGTACACTCAAGCATTGATGTACTTGCTTCTACAACACTTGAAATTCTGGAATTGCTCCTGTTATTTTACAGTCCAAATACATGAATCAGGAACAGAGACGCATCTAACAGAACGAACACACTAATCGATTCAGCGTCAAATACATTTAACTTGTTTCTCAAGTGAGTGTGACTTCTTACATGACACAGCTAGTATTTTCATTATTCTGGCACCCACAAGAACAGGATGGACAGGGAGTGATCTTAGAGTTGTAAAAGGATGACAAAGAAACACAACAGGAGGGATTCTTAGACACAAGCATTTGCGAGTAAGAGCACGTCACAGTCCAGCTCACTGCAATATTATATATAGAAACAGATAATCAAAGAATCAGAACTCTCTACGCAGGAACTACATTGGCCAGAGGAGATTTTAAGAGGAAGACCAACTTACTCATTGCTTGTGTTTTTCGCTTCCCATCACTTGAGAAGAAAACTGAAGGTGAAACAATTGTTGCTGCACTGCACGTATAGCCTGGTCCTGGACCAAGCAAAAAGAAATTCTGGGGCAGTGCAACTGTTGTATTGGATGTACCAGAGAGACCAACACTGAGCTGAAATGATGAAACTGCGGCTGTAGGTTCTTGTCCCCAAGATGCCAAAACACCACCCTTGCAGCAATCAGAATACTGTTGGGTTTTAGGGACTCCAGGGAGCAAGTCAACAACTGTAGGATTTCTCGTACAGCAGTGTGGAATGTTGCCTTTGAAATTGGAACAATCTCCTTGATCAGTGGCTTGGGCTCCCACCATTGACCAAATCACTTCTTTCTTAGCCCATGTCCAGCCTAAGGTCCACCCTGGGCTCATTATTTGTCGATACATTTGAAAGTTATTCATCAACACAGCTGCCTAAAAAACATATCAATTTCAGTGCGTTCAAATCAGAATACATAAGCTAGTCGATGCTCTTCTCTTCAGTTGGAAACTGCATGTTTAAATTTTGACCAAATTTTACGAGTTCTTCAATGCAAACAGAGTACTCTTGCCTCAGTTCTTCAATGCAAGCTAGTAATGTAACTGATAAATTCGCATATATGCTGTTAGAACATGAGCAGATTCTAGCCCTCTACAATGCTCTAGTTTGCTAATTTTCTATTTGGTAGCTGCAACTATAGAATAAGAGTTCTCACAAGTTCAAGACAATAATGAATGACAATATAATTGAGTAGTTTGCATTGTGCTTACTTTATGCTGATAAACTAGCCGTAGCATTACATAATACAAATATATGAAGAAAATGAGATGACACTCACAACATAGCCATCAGGAGTCCAAGACAGGATATCCCATTTTATATTTATGCTCCCATGGGGATCCAATGGATCGTAAGCCACTGCAATAACATGGCAAGATAGAGAGGGAAATAAATACTC
The DNA here is from genome assembly GCF_005239225.2 of Populus alba. Lineage (NCBI taxonomy): Eukaryota > Viridiplantae > Streptophyta > Magnoliopsida > Malpighiales > Salicaceae > Populus > Populus alba. Next base: position 7,179,919 of record NC_133295.1, read on the forward strand.
AGCAGAATTTTATCAAACTTGCCTAATGTATATTTCTGAGAGCTGGAAGGGTAACCTGCATGTAAAACTGTCATGGCAGAAAAAATAGTCAAGACAATCGAGAACTTAAGCTTATCAAGTTCCATGCTCTTTCGCTCGCTCTTAATTTTGCCTAATTGTATTGAAAAGTCTAGTATTTATGTAAGTTGGATTAAAGATATGGAGGTGATTTTCTTTGTTTGGTAGTTCCATTTAAGATTCTCCTGTTATATTCACAGCAGATTCAGAATAAATAATAAGATGACTAACAATGGCATCATATGGTAATGACATGTGATGTATTCTGCCACTAATTTATCCTGCTAGGTACTTTTGATTTGCAGTACGGGGCACTAGAAGATATAATAATAGAGGGGAAAATCTCTCTTTCAAGGGCAGATTATATGAATAAAATTGGTAATATGGTTTTTTAAATATTATAAATATATATATTTTTTGTTTATGTGTACACTAATGATATATATAAAAAGAGTTATATAAAAGAGTTAATTGTATTTTAATATATTTGGTACATAACTATTTTAATAATATGATATGATTTGATTGATTTAGTGATTTAAAAATAACTCAGATGATTCTTGTTCAATTTAATATTGAATAGAACCAATCCGGTTGAACTTACTAAACTTGTAATATAAATTATAAGATGAGAATAATCTTATAATATATATATATATATAAAATAAAAATAAAAACTAAAGAAAAAAATAGCATTGCAATAAATTGTATTATGTAATGTTTTGATATTTTTTGTAAGATATATAAGAATAATATTTTTTTTAAAAGAATAATATTTTAACATTTTATTTAATATTCTCCTTATAGCAAGCAAAACAAGCAGTGAAATGATATATATATATATATATATATATAATTCTATAATCGGCATATAATTTCTTTTCTTTAAAAAAAAAAAACAATAAGGACAAGGGATGTGTGTGTGAGTGTATCCCAATTTAATAAGTAGGTTCCCGGAAGAGAAAAGCCATATAGCTCAGGTAACAAGGATTCTGCACCAGTTTCCAGTTATTAAACAATATATGCTAAATCAGTATTTGGAAACGCGATTATATTTATATTTTTTTTAAAAAAATTACTTTTTTATATATTTAAATTTTTTTTTTATATACTGATTTTAAAAATAAAAAAATATTATTTTAATATTAAAAACACTTTAAAAAACAACCATAACCATACTTTCAAACACTTTAAATAATCACAAACACGAACCTTATGAAATTAAAGTGTAAAATGAATGAATATTAAAGTGTCCCTTCGTTTCAATTGAAAGATCTCTTGCCAGTTGACAAAATGCCTATTGATAAGTCACTTCATCATTCTTGAAATCCACCTAAAAAAATAAGAACGTCCTAAACAAATACTTCAAAAAATAATGTAATTGATGAACTGTACAATTTAAAAGTAGAGAGAAATAAGCTTGGAATATCTCTTCACGAACAGGGAAAGCCATCCAAACATAGAGAGCACTGAAAACGAATATTAATTAGATTTAGTCAATGAGGCCACAAGATACAACCACGTTCACATCCACCACTTGGGCTGGAAGCTCTTCCATTGTGAGCTGAATACCCAGAGCATCATGCGATCGTAGTTTTATTTTTATTTGGGGTATGTGTTGGCTTTCAATCTATTAGTTTCGGAATTAGCAAAAGCCCCATGAATGGCTACCATTTCTTAATAAACAATAAGGTTCAATTTACCTTGACGTTGTTGGTACGAATTTGTCCATAACTTCCAGTTAGTGGGCTCAGGCTCCCCCATCTTCACCATGGCACCAGCAAAATCTACATAGAATGTTAGAGCATTGTATATTATTTTAATGTGAGCTCGTGGGTTAGAGCATTAGGAGCAACAATATATTTCCTTCTGAAACAGACAACATGCTTGATATATTATTTTATAGGTACAACTATAGGATTCATGCCTTTGCTCCATGGCTTACGCGTGGTCGTGACAACCATTAGGAGTAGCAATATTTTTCTTCATGATTTTTTTTTTTAAAGACGGACAACACACTCCTTATTAAAAGAAAATAAATGAAATAAAGAACTAGGTACATGGACCTAGAGTTTTTAAACTCGGTTCGGTGGTCGATCCAGTTCCGAGTCATAAATTTTACGTGGATCGTCGGGTTTTTACCTGGTCAACCCTGTTTGTTTTATAAATCAAAACGACATCGTTTTGGTTTTTTTTAAAATAGTCAATGGGTTGGAACCGAGTTTTTGACCGGGTCTTACCGGGTCAACCCATCGGGTCAGCTGAGTTTTTGACTTCTCTTATTTTTTTCATAAACTCAGCCCGGTTCTAGCCTCGAATTAGCCGATTTTCAAGTTGACCCGCCGGGTTAGATCGAGTTTCAAAACTATGCATGGACCTCTCTCGAGCACACGTATTTGGATATTATTTAATTGGCCATTTGGTTTCTTAGTTTTTTTTTTTTTAATCTTTTGTTTTGTTTTTTTATTTCATCATTTTAATATGTGATTTGTATTTCTTTTGAGATTTGTGTTTTTTGTCTATTTTTTTTTAATTTCATGCTTTAACATGTGGTTTTTTATTTAATTTTATCATTTAGTATTGAGTTGATGGTAAATTATTTTTTATCAATAATAATTTTTTAGCCTTGTTTTTTTATTTTCTGGTTTTTTTTTTTTAATTTCATCCTTTAATATGGGGTTTTTAATTCCTTTGTGTTTTTTTATCTTTTTTTTTTGTGATTTTGTTTTTAAAACTTTCATCATTTAAAATGAGGTTTTTATTTAATTTTATCATTCGGAGTATTAGGTTGTTTTTTTTCTTCGGACCTACCTAGCGAACAAGATTACATCATGAAAACTCTCATACAATTTAATTTAAAATCTGATGTATTAAGCAAATAGTCAAGTCAAGATTTTTCAAATTTGAATCGTTGTACCAAGTTTCATGACATTATCGTGTTAATCTAGATATTATTGTTTTAAGTTCATTTTTTTTTTAATCCAAGCCACAACTAGATAGCGATTATAAACTAATTAACAAATGCTCTAAAACCCGTAGGTCATTTACTGTAGTCCAATCCATAGTGAAATGTGTCTTGGGTTATAGTGAAATAATCATTTTTCCCTTTCCTTTTTATTTTCTAAGGCTTAGTTTGAGGGTAGTATAGTATTTTCACGTATGTAAAAATACACTTTTACCCTTAAAGTCAACAAAATTTAGAACAGTTGGCCAAGGCAAGGTTATCAAAAATATTTTTTTGATATGACATGGAATATATAATATAAACTCGGATCGTAAAATAATAAGTAAAATATTTTTAACAAATTATATATTGACAATTCCAGTCAAGTAGTAAATAATAATATAACACAATTAAAATAAAAGTGAAATAAAACAAAATGAAAGTCTAACACCTTAAAATACATAGTTCAAATAAAAATTTATACATGATTTAAATAACTTAAAAATACAATACAATATAATATAATTATGTCCATAGAATTTCATTAACTAAATTAACAAATAATTTGTTGGTGTGTCATGTAAACTAAAATCAGCTTCATTGACTTAATCTTCCTCGTTATTCCTAAAAAATTCATCAAAATCTTTATCATTTAAATGCACTGCTACTACTAGTAACAACACAGATATTGTGAATAGTAATGCTACTACTAGTATCAAACAACAATATATTGTTGCAAATACTATATGTTTTAAATTATAGTCAAATAGGAATCTATCAAAGAGTCAATGAAATTGAAATGTGTGGACTAGAGATTCTGTCTCAAGTATAGGCCTAAGAAAGATGATTACAAACTAGTTGCCAATAACAAAAGGGAAGCTAAAATGGCAATGATTGAAGGATGGGAGCTAGAAGAAGGCGGCCTTACCATCCTGTCACTTCAAATAAACTTTTCAAGGTTTGTGGAGGTGATCAAATCTAGAATGGTAGACCTCCATAACAGTGCTTTTGAATGTTAAGATAAGGAATCTATTGAAGAAGTGAAGGTCAAAGCAGAAGATGAGATGCTGCCACAGTTGTCTATGCACATCATCGATGATATCCCTGCAAAAGCCTTTGTGAAGAAGCTGGCTGAGGGAGAGGCATACCAGAATTGGAAGATAGAGTCTGCTCCTATTGTATTCAAAAAATAATTTTTATTGTTTGACCATGTTTGCTGAAGTGTTTTGTTTTGTTTTGATGTTTTACCTCTCTCTAGATGTCTTTTTGTGTTTTGTTATTTCTACTTGTTTTTGTCTTGATGCAATTTGTCTTATAATACCACAAGATCTTCTTTGTCAAAAGAGCCTTTTTATTTGAATGATATCATGCATTTTTCTGGGTCCAAAATGTGTCTTTGTTTTCTTTTATTTTCCATGCAAATAACACACTTACCCGAGCACACCTTACACTTTTGAGAACCTTAAAAGTTCCATCAATTCACAAATCCACTACATTAAGAGTAATTGGCCAAACTTTGATAATACAATTGCAATGTGTGACGAAGACTAGGAAGAAGAGGAAATAAAAGAGTTTACTATGTTGATGGAGATTATGAGAAAACCTGGAAACCCGTTAGTAAAAAGCTAGAAATTATAAATTTGGGTACTAAACAAGAAAAGAAAGAATTAAAGATTGGTACCCTTATTACAGCTAAGGAAAAAGATGGCCTAATCTATTTGTTACATGAACATACGAATGTCTTTACCTAGACTTATATAGATATGTATGGTTTATACACTGACATAATGGTACACATGATTCCCTTGGTGGAAAGAAGTAAGTCGGTTAAATGGAACACCAGACGAATGCACCCGGATATGCTATTTAAAGTGAAGGTAGAAATACAAAAACAATGAGATGCAAAATTTCTTGATGTGGTCCATTATCCTCGATGGGTGGCTAATGTAGTTGTAGTTTCCAAGAAGGATGGCAAGATCAGGGTATTTATGGATTATAGAGACTTTAAGAAGGCAAGCTAGAAAGATGACTTTCCTCTACCCCATATATGCATCTTAGTCAATAATGTTGCGAAGAGAGCCATGTACTCATTCATGGATGTCTTCTCAAGATATAATCAGATTAGAATGGTAGAGGAAGATGAGAAAACTACCTTTGTCATGCTGTGGGAAACCTTTTGCTATAAAGTGATGTCATTTGGATTGAGGAATGTTGGTGCCACTCAAAGAGCAATGGTTACTTTATTCCATGACATGATGCATCCAGAAGTGGAAGTTTATGTGGATGATATACTTGCCAAATCAAAGAAAGAAGAAAATGATGAGCAGGTTTTGAGGAAATTGTTTGAAAGGCAGTAAAAATTCCAATTAAGATTGAATCCCATAAAGTGTTCATTCAGGTTAAAGACTGAAAAAATGGGTTTTGTACTAAGCAGTCAAGGAATAGAAGTTGATCCAAGCAAAGTAAAGGCAATCTAAGACATATCGATGCCTAAGATGGAGAAAGAAGTAAGAAGTTTAACTTATAGTAACGTATGAGCTGATTTTCTGTTTATTTTGAAAGAAAAATCTCGGGGTATGAGATAATGATTGCCAAAAAGCTTTTGATAAGATCAAAATATATTTCCAAAACATGCCATTGATAGTGCCTCTTATACCAGGAAAACCTCTAATCCTATATATGATTGTGACAAAAACAATTATGAGATGCATATTGAGCCAACACGATGAGTCAGAGAGAAAAGAACAAGTTATCCACTACTAGAGCAAGACGTTTAATGATTATGAATCCTAGTATACTGCCTTTAAAAGGCTATATTGTGCCTTGGTTTGGGGGCGTAAAAAGGCCTAGGCAATCTATGTTGTATTACATGACATAGTTGATCTTAAAACTGGATCCGCTGAAATACATATGTGAAAAGTTTTACTTGTCAAGCTAGATAGCAAGATGACAAGTGTTGTTAAAAGAATACATCATTATTTATATGACAAGAAAGGTTGTAAAAGGAAGTGTGATTGCTAACCATCTGGGCAGATCATGTTGTGGAAGATTATAAGCCACTGAATTTTAACCTTCATGATGAGGATGTGCAGTACCCTGTTTCGGTAAGGTTGCAATTTGAAAGCACTAATAATAAGACTGAGTATGATTTATGCATCATCAGTCTAGAAGCTACTTTAGAGCTAAAAGTTGGGAAGTCAGCTATCAGGATTGGCATATATGCTTTTGTACGCACTTCACGAGTGCCACGCTACAATCAGAACTTCTACAGATGCAACCCCTTACATGGTATTGAAGAAGATCTTGTTGCCATTGGGAGAAGATTAGAGTAAATGGACACTGAACTATAAAGGACCTTATATGGTGAAAAAGGCTTTATCCGAATAAGCTCTAATTTTAACTAAGATGGATGGAGATGATCTACCTAAACCCATAAAGAAATACTATTCTTGATGTATTTTGCCTATTAAATCAATAAAAATCAATGTTTGGCCAAGAATTCTTTGGTGTATTTCCTCTTTCTAAAAAAAAAAAAATCTACATGATCTCATAAACTTAAAAAACCTTGTTTTTGTGTTTTTACAAAGGCTTTTGGGAAATCAAAGTTATTAGTATAAATACGGAGGTCAAATTGGTGTTTGTATTTCACAAGTGAGTTTTGGGATCAAATGCTTACAAACCAAAAAATAAACCAAACACCATAAAATAACATAGAAGTTGAGTTTTAATCGAATTAATAATGATTCATAATCACAATGAAAAATAATTTTGCATGGCCAAAATGAAAGAAAACAAAACTTATCGATCTTAAAAGCATGCGTTTAAAATTAAGAGAGACCATCTCTGATAATCCTTTAACAACACTCAAACATATCCTTTACCCCCTTTGAGCCTAGTAAGTTTTTCTTGAAAATCAACTCTGATTAGGATTACACCCCACACTAGGAAAAAATATATGGCTCAGAAAAACAATTTGACCACAATAATATACAAAATGATCCTTAATGATTAAAGGTGCCCAAACAACGCTAGGGGTATGAATAAATTCAAAACAATGAATACAATAATAATATTCACAATCGAATAGTCTAAATGCTAAGGGCATGTCACACCATTTTACAAAGTCAACCCTAAGATCCAGGAATCCTTTGACCAAAAAGAGGGTTTTGGAATGAGCTTAGGTGCTCCTCATACTTGAGATCTTTTAAACACTTTTTAAGCCTGCAAGTACCATTTTATCAAATAGCCAAGAGCCAAAACCCATATTATGTACCCAATAAACCCCTTTCTAATTGAAGACGAGCAATCTAGATTGGTAAGTGATGCTTTCCCATATGAAAATGAGTTTTTTCGAGAAACCTCGGTTATGCTTCATTATTCATACAAGTAAAATGAATGCTTCAAATATCTTTTTTTTTTTTTAATTCTCAACTTAAAATTGTTTGACCAACAAAATATCACTTCATATTTTTATTAATAGACAAAAAAACAACAAATATTTTCATCTGTTATGAAACCTTGTCCATAGGGATTGCTTGAATTCTTTTTGGAAAAAAATTTCTTTATACCAACATCGAATTGGTTCTTGTGTTTAGGAATTGGCTTTGAAATTCTGAAAAAAAAAAATTCTCATGAAAGCAATCTCTTGTAAATAGCCAAGTCCTTTTTCATATGATATAAGCTTTGAGAATGTTCAAGCAAACAAAATACGATAAATATACTTAGTGGCATGATTAGGCGTAGGGCTACTAAAACAATATAGTAAAGGTTGGCTCCATGACTCCTCTTTCAAGAGAACATAGAATGGGAAACAAAGCTATTCAAATCCTCCAATTTTTTTTTAAAAAAGACATCATGGAATATGTCATAATTATTAAGATAAGGGGTTTCAGATAGTGGGGTATGTCAGTATCATCTAAGATCATCAAATGAGCATCTCTCCTTAGAGGTCAAGTCCACGAGTTGTGGCTAGGGTAAGCAAAAACAAAAGAGCCATGAAAGCTTGCTACAAAGATCAAAGTTTTGAAAGAAAGAGTCCACGAAGAAAGGGGACCTATATTTTTTAAGTAAGAATATATGCATATTAATCATAACATATTGCATAGGAAAGAATCCTTAACAGATTTAAACCTTTCAAGCAAAAGATATCATCTTTATCCATTTTCTTTTGAGTTTGCTTTTTAGCCCTCTCATATTGGATAATTCGCTTTCTTGCCTTATCCATTTTCTTTTTAGTGTGCTTTTTAGCCCTCACCCATTAGATAGTTTGCTTTTTAGCCCTATCTCTTTCCTTTCAAGTGTGTTTTTTAGTCCTCGTATATCGGATAATGCGCTTTCTAGTCTTATCCATTTTCTTTTGCGTGTGCTTTCTAGCTCTATCTTTTTCTTTTCGGGTGTGCTTTCTAGCCCTCGCATATTGAATAATGCCTCCTTTTATAGCCTTATCCATTTTCTTTTGAGAGTGTTTTCTAGCCCTTTTCTATCAGATAATGCACTTTCTAGCACTATTTCTTTCCTTTTAGATGCGCTTTCTAGCCCTCGTATATTAGATAGTGTGCTCTTTAGCCCTATCCTTTTTCTTTTAAGTGTGCTTTTCTAGCCCTTACTAACACGATCAAAATATTGATGTCTTATCCCAAGTGTAGGAGTGTTAAAGTAATAAATACCCCGACAAGACCGGGATCAAACCATAGGGAGGTCAACTATATAAAATTACAAATAATAAATGGAAAGGAGTTGAAAAGAACTTTTAAGATGAGATATTGATGTAAGGATTAAAAAACGATAAAACAATTGTTAAGGTTAGAGGATCCACTAATGGTATTTCAAATAAGTATAATATAAACTCCTTTTATTACTTAACTAGAAACCACACATAAAGGAGGTTCCAATTAGATTATAAATTATTAACATGATTATATTAATTATCTTATTTGAGTAATGCCAATACTTGTAAATGTGGTCAGGTATTATTAGTGATAGCTTACATTAACAACAAATCAAGTTCCTTTCATAGCACAAGTGTCGGTTATACCATACAGTAAGCTAAGAAAGTGCCAAGTATTTGTTGTACCAAGAGTTGTACAACACAAATCTAGATTAACCATTTAACAAGCAAGGTATTAAGAATGAGTAAGATAACAAATATAAAACATGTTAGTATCAAACATTAAAGTCCATGTTGAGTTTATATTATACTTATTCTTACACCATTAGTGTACCCTTTTCACCTTGACAAAATTAACTTAGCTAAAACATCATGAAGAAGAAAAACATAAATAAACAATATAAGAACATAAACATGATATAAGTTAATTAAGTATAGTAAAGAAAATAAAAGGCATAAACAAGAGATTAATATAACATAAAATAAAAATTAAAGATTACAAAATACAAAGAGAGAGAGTGATCTTGATCTTAACACTAAGATGTCTAAATGTATGGAAAATGCCTTCGTTTATAGGCTAAAATTCAAAACTATTGATTTGATGACTAATTATTGAGTGGGTGACCACCTATTGACTTGGTGACAACCATTATCTTCTTGTCTAAACAAAACATCATTTCTAACATCATAATTTGAATAGATAGTCTTATGATAGTTATGGGAATTTTTCTTAGTTTTCTAACAAAAAAAGAATGAGCTCATTTGGACTTCTAGAACTCGAGATATGGGCTTCACACTGAACAATGTCTAGGCCACAGGATAAATTCCGACTTCTTTTTTGTTGCTATAATTTAAACTTGAAATGACCGTTTTGAATCTTGGACTCTTATGAAAGTTTTAGGCTTATATCTTAGCTTTCCATCCATATAAACCAGACCTAAATCCAAGTTATACGGCTCCAGTTATAATCCAATAACCGAATGGTGTTCCAGTTTGAATTGAACCAACATCTCTTATTTAAGCTTAGCCCTCTCTTTGTCTTCTCAATTTCAATAGTTAAACAAATCAATTAATCCTTTGAATTGTGAAACATGCTTGCATTTGAAATGAGCATTTACCATAAATTAAAGATATCTTATATTATTGTACTTGCTATTATAAAACATGTTTAAGTTAGGGAATTTAATGATACTTTAAGTGCAATTTGATGATATAAAACCTTGATAAAAATGCACTTTTAAATACTAATTACACCCCCCAACTAGCTTATTACTGGTCCCTAATAATTAAAACGTTAAAGTAGAAAAACAATGTACAAAATTCAAAACCAAGGCATTCATCATTCAACTTCCATTAATCTATCCAAATAAACAAACTCTTATTATATTTATTTATCTGCTTCATACTTCTTAAATAATATATTAATAAACCTTCCTTTTGTGCTCAATATATCAACACATAGTTATGGGGCTTTGCTTGGATGAAAACACAATTTTGTTCTAATGTTTTTCTAAGGTTAACTTCCTTGGGTTGAGATTTATTATCTTTTTTTCTTTTCTTTTCTTTTCTTTTCTTTTCTTTAATATATATACAATTTTGGACTTCAAGGTATTAGGTGTTAAAACACCCCATCGAGCTTAATTGCTTAGGTTAGGGAGGTTACGAAACCAAACTTATCTATGTTTTTATTATCATCAATATTTATTTATTTATTTACAAATTATATATTATCCATTTTCCTTAGTTGTCACTTTTAACAAAAGAACATAATTAATGTAATAATCCAACGTGCAACCCACAATCATATGTTAAAGTGTGTGTGTGAAAATAAAGGTTTAAGAATATTTGTTAAATGAATATATGAGCATAATCAAGTGATAATAATGGGAGAGTTTGTAAACCTAAATATTTCAAAAAGTGTTATGATAGACCTTGATAAGAATGTTTACTAAGATGTATCTCAAGAGTCAATAAAATTCCTCCTTACTCTGCCATCCTAACAATAACAGATTTGTCAAATGGTTTTAATAACAACAAAAAGTTAGTTTTTTTAAAACTTACGACTACTACCCCCCAACAAAAATAAGACATTGTCCTCAATATTTTAAGGTAGAAAGGTAAAGTATAGAAGACATCACCTAAAGCAGCGACTCCTAACAAGTCTAAAACACACTTAAACAAATATAAGAGATAACAAAACAAAAAAAATATTATGCTATTAATAAAACCAAAAGACACAAGTTCTTACAAACTAAGGCTCAAATCCAATCTCAGTTTTTTACAGCTTTTCTTGTTTGACTAGTCTATTCGACTCATGGAGAAATCAATTACAGGGATGAAAGATTGCAATTGATCAATTAGTTATTCAGCAGTAGCAGTAGAGTTCATGATTTGTCATGCCAAAGATATTAGAAAATTCTGTTCGACAGCATGATCAATAAAAGACAACAAATTATCATAAAAACCATTAACATTGAGCAAATGTATAGGTTTCTAGTGAATGTTCAGTTGGGCCTAAGAGAAAATATGAAATATCCCTTCTAATATGCCCAGACCACCTGGTAAGGCAATAAAGGTGTCAAGATAATCAAACATTTCATTCATTCGTTTAGATATTTTGTGGAGACTTGTAGTTCCTCTAAAACTGTTTTTCTGATGATATCCATTTTGGCTAAACCTTTGGAAATGATACCCAAAACTTGATTGCATCCTAAAAATACAGCTATTGACACACTCCCATTAACCCAAGGCTGCCTCTCCTATACACTAAATGAATCTTTCTCTCAGCTAGTACCTAACCAAGATGATTTGCTAATTCTAAAAACTCATTTTCTTTCCAAGGACGAGATCCACCAAAAACACAAATATTTTTTATTTGATGACTTGAGAAACTTGCCATTTCTACACACTTCTATATATGTTGAATGTATGAGTTGAGTAGAAATGAAGGGAAGGAAGAGAAAAATTTATAGTTAAGAAATTAAAAATAAAATCATACCACCTATATGTAGGCCAACTGGAGTCTCACTCTCTCTATCTGTCTCTCTCTTTTCAAAACATGTGTATGTACAAATAGTTGTGATTATAGCTCACATCTTCCCTTGGTTTGATGTCCAAGAACGACATAAACGCCCTCTATGGGTCGGGGATAAGCTTCCCAGTTAGATTCCCAAGACTAAGTCGATCATGTTTTTTATGAAAATGGGGCCATAAATCATGAATTGCACGATGCACATCTCCTTACTAGGATGCGTCTCAAGAGTTAACAGTAGATTATCTAAAGACTCCTTACTTAGCTCATCCTTATTGAATTGTATTTTATCTTCATGATTTATAAATACCATTCTTAAAGAATGACATTGTGCAATATTAGTCCATCTAGCACATCGATGACAGACTTTCAGTCATTTTGCATGACGTTTCTTTGTAAAAGTGCTTTTACCTGTCCCATGCATGTATGAAATAAAAGAATTTAAAGACTCGCCTCATAATCAAACATTTGATTCAATCATCCAATGAATATCTTCAGGAATTTCATGGTTCATTAACAACCTTAATCTTTCACACCTAGCACGGTAAATTTTTGCAATCGCATTTTTAGCCAAAGCGGGAATATAATTTTTTTATTTTTCAAGAGTGGTGTCTATTTTTTTAGATGAGAAATGGAAAAGAGATGCAAAGAAAAGAGAAGAAGTAAGGAATTGGACAAATATATACATAAATATTAGTTATCATGGAAAACTGAAAGACCGATATAAGAGTCACGGAGTACCGTTATCCACCATTTGACCAGGGTTGGAGAAAGACTAGCAAAACAAGAGTTACACCAAAAAGAAACACAAAAAAAATGTGAGAAAAACAAAATAATCAACCTTTATATACAGAATCATTCAAACTAATGGATTCATTTTCACTAGGAAAATTATCAAAGTAAGCTTTCAAATGATGTCCATTTACCTTAAAAACATTGTCATTCTTTGGATTCTCAATATCAAAGGCCTCATAAGAATACACATGTTTCAAAATAAATGGACCTCTCCATCTTGATCAACAAAGTCGAGAATTATAAAGCAAAACTTTTTGATCAACATCAAATGTTTTTCTCAAGATTCTTTTGTCATGAAACTCTTTGATTCTTGCTTTATGAATTTTTGAATTCTTATATGCATCATTTCTTATTTCCTCAAGCTCATTTATTTGTAATTTACGCAGCTGGCTAGCATCATCAAGGTTTGAATTAAAAGCTTTGATAGCCCAATGAGCTTTATGTTCAAGTTCCACAGGCAAGTGACAAGATTTTTCATAAACCAACCTATAAGATGACATACCTAATGATGTTTTAAAAGCAGTTTGCTAAGCCCAAAGTGCATCATTAAGTCTTAAAGACCAGTTCTTCCGATTAGGGTTCATTATTTTTTCCAAGATTTGTTTGATCTTCCCTATTAGCAAGTTCTACTTGTCCACTTGTCTGAGGGTGATAAGGGGTGGCAACTTTGTGTGTGATTCCATATTTTTTCATTAAAGACTCAAATGGCTTATTGTAAAAATATGTTCCACCATCACTTATCATGGCTCGAGGGGTTCCAAACCAACTCAAAATATTTTCTTTCAAAAACTTGATCACTATTTTATGATCATTGTTTCGACTTGGAATTGCCTCTATCCATTTTGAAACATAATCCATTGCGACTAATATGCACACAAAACCAAATGATGGAGGAAATGAACCCATGAAATCTATACCCTAACGAACAAAGATTTCAATCACAAGAATAGGATTTAAAGGCATCATGTGATGTTTTGAAATAGATCCTAACTTTTGATAATTTTCACAAGTTTTGTAGAATGCATGTGTGTCCCTAAACATGGTGAGCAAATAAAATCCACATTGTAAGATTTTTGCGGTCGTCTTCTTTGATGAGAAATGACCCCCACATGCCTCAGAATAACAAAATTTAATGACACTACTTACCTCATTGTCAGGAATGCATCTTTGAAATATTTGTTCAGGACAATATTTAAATAAGTATAGGTCATCCTAATAAAAGTTCTTTACTTCATTCAAAAACTTTCTTTTGTCTTGGTTACTCCAATGAGTTGGTGACACGACCAAAATATTGATGTCTTCTCCCAAGTGCAGGAGTGTCGAAGTAATAAATAACTTGGCAAGACCGGGGTCGAACCACAAAGAGGTTAATTGTATAAATTATAAATAACAATAAAACAACAACAAAAACAATAATAACAACAATAACAACAACAATAATAACAATAATAGTAATAGTAATAATAGTAGTAGTAGTAGTAGTAATAATAATAATAATAATATTCAGTACGTGGCGTTGTTATACCTGAGAATGATCTAAAAGATCGGGTCACAGGTTTCCAGCCTATATACTGAGTTTATGAAAAGATCAAAGAGATATATTATATAATATAAACAAAATGTAAATAATAATAATAATAATAATAATAATAATAGTAATAATAATAAAAAAAAGAGGATGAAGAAATTAATAAGAACTTTGAGATGAAAGATTAATATAAGGATTAAACAATGATAAAAACAAATGTCAAGGTTAGAGGATCCACTAATGGTATTTCAAACAAATATAGTATAAACTTTTATTACTCAATTTGGAAACCACACACAGAGGAGGTTCCAATCGAATGATTTGTCATTAATAGCTCATTATAAATTACTAACATGATCATATTAATTATCTTATTTATATAACACCAAACTTTTAAATATTGTCAGGAATTCATGATATTAACTGATGTTAACAACAAATCAAGTTCCTTTCATAGCCCAGGTGTAGGTAATACCATACGGTTGGGCTATGAGAGTGCCAAGTATTTGTTGTACCAAGTATTATACAACACAAATCTAGATTAACCATTTAACAAGCAAGGTAATAAGAATTAGTAAGATAAAAATATAAGACATGTTAATATTAAACATTAAGGTCCATGATGAGTTTACACCATACTTGTTCTTACACCATTAGTGTAACCTTTTCACCTTGACATAATAAACTTAGTTAAACATAATGAAGAAGAGAAACATAAATAAACCAAACAAGAACATAAATAAGATACAAGTTAACTAAGGAAAGGAAAGGAAATGAAAAGCATAAACAAGATATTAATGAAAGCAAAACTTAAAAATTACAAAAAAAATATAAAGAGAGAAATAAAGAGCATGAACTTGATTTGAACAATCAAGATCCCAAATACATGGCAAATGCCTCCTTTTATAGGCCAAAATTCGGAATTATTGATTTGATGACTAATTGTTGAGTGGGTGGCCAACTTTTGACTTGGTGAAAATACTTATCTTCTTGTCTGAATAAAACGAAAATGCTACCATCAGAATTGGGTCCACTGGAAAACATGAAAGTTGTAGGAAATTGACTCAGCTTTCCAAAAAAAAAATGGAGGTCATTTGGACTTCTAGAACTCCAGATATGGGCCAAACACTGAACAGTGTTCGGGCTTTAGGACAGATTCAGACTTCTCCATTGTTGCTATAATTTGGACTTGACAACGGCCTTCTTAGATCTTAATGAAAACATGAAAGTTGTAGGCCTATGTCTTACCAAATCTGTGTAAAAATGTGAGATTATTTGGACATCTAGAACTCGAGATATGACCCAATTACCAAACAATGTTCCTGTTTGGACTGCACCAACATCTCTTTTCTAAGCTTCACCCTCTCTTTATCCTTTTAATTTCCATACTTGAACTCATCAATCAATCCTTTGATTTATGTGATAGGCCTGCATTTAAGATGAACATTTACCATATATTAAGGCATTTTATAGTATTAAACTTGTTATTATAAAACATGCTTTAGTTAAGGAGTTATTGATACTTTAAGTGCAAAATGATGATATAAAACCTTGATAAATATGCACTTTTAAGTACTAATCAGTTGGCAAATCTCCTGTTGTAAGAAAATTAACAATGTAGCAAACCAAGGCATTGTAGAAATAGAAAGTAAAGATTCGTCAGGAAAGTAATCATTAATTTGTGTGATGTCAGATGTTGAATATATTGTCAATCTTGACAAATGATTCGTGACAACATTTCCGGTGCCTTTCTTGTCCTTGATTTTGATATCATATTCTTGAAGTAACAAAATCCACCACACCAATTTAGCCTTAGAATCCTTCTTAGAAAGAAGATATTACAATGCTACATGATCACTAAAAACAATAACAGGTGAGCCAACAAGATAAGACCTAAATTTTTCACATGTAAATACTACTGCAAGTAATTCCTTTTTAGTGGTAGTATAATTCATTTGAGCACTATTTAAAGTTTTATTTACATAGTAAATCACATAAAATTTCTTATCTTTTCTTTGTCCCATGATAGCACCCACTTCATAATCACTAGCGTCACATATTATTTCAAAAGGTAATGACCAATCAGGAGGTTGAATGACAAGAGCAAAAGTAAGCAAGTTTTTAAGTTTAATAAAGGCTTCTTCATAATGTTTAGTTCATATAAAAATATTATCCTTTGTTAGAAGGTTACTCAATGGCTTAAATATTACACTAAAATTTTTTATGAACCTTCTATAAAAACCAGCTATCCTAAAAATGATCTAACATCTTTAACAGATTTTGGTGTTGTTAAATTGACAATTAACTCGATTTTAGATTTGTCAACCTCAATTCCTGTTGATGAAACAATGTGACTAAGTACAATGTTGTTTGTTACCAAAAAATAACATTTTTCCAATTCAGCACAAGATTCTTCTCCTTACACCTGTTCAAAACTTTTTCAAAGTTAGTTAAACAATCATCAAATGAATCCCCAAAAACAGAAAAATTAGCCATAAAAATCTCAAGAAAATGTTCAACTGTATCATTGAATATGCTAACCATGCATCTTTGAAACGTGGCTACTGCATTACATAATCCAAAAGGCATTCTTCTATATGTAAAAGTTACCAAATGGACATGCGAAAGTAGTCTTCTCTTGATCTTCTAATGCAATTTCAATTTGGTTGTAACCTGAATAGCCATCTAGAAAACAATAAAATTTATGACTTGCAACTCTTTCTAGGATTTGATCCATGAGAGGTAAAGGAAAATGATCTTTTCTAGTCATTAATTAAGTTTTCTATAGTCAATGCACATGCACCAACCAATAATAATCCTAGTTAGAATTAACTCATTTTTCTTATTTTTTTATCACAATGACTCCAGACTTCTTGGGTACAACTTGGGTAGGACTTACTCATTTGCTGTCAGAAATAGGATAAATGATTATATTATCTAGAAGCTTAATGACTTCATTCCTCACTATTTCTTTCATATTAGGATTAAGCATTCGTTGCATTTCTCTAGAGGGTTTAGCAATTTCCTCCAAATAAATTTTGTGTGTGCAAATCAAAGGACTAATTCCTTTTATGACAGCTATGGTCCATCTTAATGTATTTTTGTTTATTTTCAGAGTCTGTAATAACTTACCTTTTTGATGTGCATTAAGTTTGGAAGAGATTATTACTAGAAAAGTTTCATTTTCTCCAAAAAATAAGTATTTGAGATTAAATGATAACGACTTCAAATAAGGTTTTGGTGGTTGAACACTTGAAGGTATGGACTCAATTTCTTAATTTTTTGTCTCCAACTATTTGCCTTTGATTCTTCCTGAAAATAAACCATTTGTAAATCTTTAGATTCATTAAACTCAATTTCACTGGAAGTAGTTTTAAATTGATCATAAACTAATTTTTCAATAAAGTCTACTTCCTGTAAATCATTATCATCTCCAGGTTGCTTGCAAATGTTAAAAACATTCATCTCCAATGTCATGTTTCTAAAAGATAACTTCATCACTCCATTCCTATAGTTAATCAATGCATTAGAAGTTGTAAGAAATGGACGTCCTAAAATAACAAGAATTAAATTACATGTTTCAACAGGTTGTGTATCCAAGATAATAAAATCCACAAGATAAATGAATTTATCAACTTGTACTAACACATCTTCAACTATTCCTTTAGGCACTTTTACAGATCTATCAACAAGTAAAAGAGTTACAGAAGTTGATTTTAAGTCACCTAAATTGAGACTTTAAAAAACCGAATATGGAAGTAAATTCACATTAATTCCAAGATCAAGTAAAGCTTTTTCAATTTTATCCTATCCAACAAAGCATGAAATTGTAGGACAACTAGGGTCTTTATATTTCAAAACATTATTTTTTTGAAGAATAGCACTTACTTGTTCGGCTAAAAAGGCTTTCTTTTTCACATTCAGTTTGCTCTTCACGGTGCACAAGTCTTTCAAAAATTTAGTATAAGAAGGTATATATTTAATACCATCCAACAAATGTATATTGGTCATTGCATGAGGAAATGGAAGTACTGGTGTGGAATTAGTCTTTTCTTTGCAATGTTCAGGTTCAACCATTTCCTTAGCCTTAGAGATTAACTCATCATCTTTCTCACAAGGTTCAAGAATAGGTTTTTCAATAACCTTACCACTGTGGAGAGTAGTGACTGATTTGACTTAATCCATGTGTTGGCTTCGAGAGCTACTCATACTTGAATTGTATTTCCCTTTGGGATTTTGCTGAGGTTGAGATGGAAACTTACTTTTCTCCTGAAAACTGAGAGCATATGTGAACTTTGCAAGAGTATCTTTCAAATCTGCCATAGTTTGAGCATTTTGAGTGTTAATTGTCTCTTGCTTTTCAATGAATGCATGCAATGTTTCCTCAAGATTTCTTCTAGGAGGGGGAGTATAAGGAAATGCAAATCCATGAGTATTTTAAAATTTAGGGTATTCTTGAAATGGTGGTTGTGAAGTTTGTGCATTATTATTACCACTCTTCCAACTAAAATTTAGGTGATTTCTCCAACTAGGGTTATATATTTATGAGTATGGATTATGATTTGGCCTTTTAAAACTGTTTAAAGCATTGATTTGTTCATGGAGACTGATTAGTACTTAAAAGTACATCTTTTCAAGGTTTTATATCATCATTTTGCACTTGAAGTATTAATAACTCCTTAACTAGAGCATGTTTTATAATAACATATCTAATAATATAAGATACCTTTAATTTATGGTAAATGTTCATCTTAAATGCAGGTCTATCACATAGATCAAGGGATTGATTGATGACTTTAACTACTAAAATTGAGAAGACAAAGATAGGGAAAAGCTTAGAAAAGAGAAACTGGTTTAGTCCAAACTAGAACATCATTCGGTTATTGGATCATAACTGGAGTTATAGAACTTGGATTTAGGTCAACTCTATATGGATGGAAAGCTAAGACATAGGCCTAAAACTTTCATAGCAGTCCAAGATTCAAAAAGGTCATTTTCAAGTTCAAATTATAGCAACAATAGAGAGGTCTGAATTTATCCTGCAGCCCAGACACTGTTCAGTGTTCAGCCCATATCTCGAGTTCTAGAAATCCAAATGCACCGACTCATTTTTTATTGGAAAGCTGATACAATTTCCTAGAAATTTCATGATGAAAATCTATTCAAATTCTGACGTTAGCAATGATATTTTGTTCAAACAAGATAAGGATTGTCACCAAGTCAAGATGTGGCCACCTACTCAACAATTAGTAATCAAATCAATAGTTCCAAATTTTGGCCTATAAAAGAAGATATTTTCCATGCATTTAGGCATCTTAGTTGTTCAGATCAAGATCTTGCTCTTGCTCTTTTTCTTTATATTTTGTAATGTTCAAGTTTTATTCCATGTTATATTTTTCTTAATCTCTTGTTTATGCTTTTCATTTCCTTTACTATACTTATATAACCATGTTCTCCTCTTGTTTATTCATGTTTCTTTTATTCATTATGTTTAGCTAAGTTTATTATGTCAAGGTGAAAATGTTTCATTAATGATTTTAGGATAAGTATAATATAAACTCGATATGGACTTTAATGATTATATCCTAAACAACTTACTATTAACATGTCTTATCATTTTTATCTTATTAATTCTTAATACCTTGCTTGTTAAATGGTTAATCTAAAGTTGTGTTATATAACACTTGGTAGAACAAATGCTTTGCTCTTTCATAGCCAACCGTATGATATAACCTACACCTGTGTTATGAAAGGAACTTAATTTGTTGTCAACATAAGTTAGCATCATAAATTCTTGATAAAATTTAAAAGTTTGGTGTTACTTAAATAAGATAATTAATATGATCATGTTAATAATTTATAGAGAGCTATTAATGACACATCATCTGATTGGAACCTCCTTTGTGTGTGGTTTCTAGTTGAGTAATAAAAAAGAGTTTATATTATACTTATTTGAAATACCATTAGTGGATCCTCTAACCTTGATAATTGTTTTTATCATTGTTTAATCTTGACATTAATCTTACATCTCAAAGTCCTCTTTAACTCATCATCATCATCATTATCATCATCGTTGTTGTTGTTGTCTTATTATTATTACTAATACTATTATTATTTATAATTTATATAGTTAACCTCCTTATGGTTCGACCCCGGTCTTGCCGGGTTATTTATTACTTCGACACTCCTGCACTTGGGATAAAACATCAATCTTTTGGTCATGCCAAGTTTTTTTGGCACCATTGCCGGGGAGGTAAATTTCTATACAAATTATAAATTTTGTTATAGTTTTCTCTTTTCACTTTTCTTTTATCTAACTTTTTATTTTGTGTTTTGTCTCATTTTCTTTTCTTTCTTTTATTCTCTTCCTACATGTGCATGAGAGTTTGGTCACATATATTAAAGAATAGACTTTGTAGGGTATCCTCATATTCTTTAGAAAACATGGCTAAAGAGAATAATCAGTAGCTTTATAATAAGAATAATAAGAATAATCAGGTTAGAACACTTAGATACTACATGAATCCAACAAGAACAAGTGTGCGATCATGTATCATTTTTCCAATGTTGGGATAGGTATCGAGACCTACTTAATACTTGCCCTTATCATGGTTTTGAAACATGAAGATTGGTTTCATATTTTTATGAAGGGTTAACACCTAAAAAAGACAAATGGTGGAACTGATGTGCAATGGAACTTTTGAAAATAAAGACCCTGATGAAACAATGGAGTACCTGGACTTGCTAGCTGAAAATGCTCAAAATTAGGACACTACAGGCACTTATAAGGCACCAAGTAAAACTCAACCTCATATATTTAGTGGAGGAATGTACAACCTTAGGGAAGATCATGACCTCCAAACCAAGTTTGTATCTTTAGCTAGAAAAGTCGAGGCATTTGAATTTAAAAAGAGTGGTCAATTAAAATTTGTTCACGACATTTTGTGTCAAATCTGTTAAATGAATGAAAATGCAACCAATGACTGTCCATGTAACATCCCCCATTCCGGGATAAAACAACAATCCCATGTCAACTGAAAAACAGTGTAGTAAATTATATATATATATATATATATATATATATATATATTCATAGTTTTCGTATTAAAATCTATTGAAAATTTTGGCAGAGTCCCCCCTATACCAAAAGGTCCCAAGTTATCGACATGTAACTTGTTTACACTTCTAATAACTTGTATCTCATAACTTAATTCCAACCCAATCATCCTAGGTTTTTAATTTCCACAAATAATCGCACAACTATCAACCACAATGTTTATGATATACATTATATAACAAAATATCATTATGGATGGATAAACAAGAAAATATAAATATATAGTCATGAAATATGGTTATATAAATTACAGAGTTAAGTTCATTCAATCAAGTTTAAACATTAATTATACAAATTAAGTTATACCAACATTTTTATGTTTACAAAATACAAGGGTATACCCCTCTAGAATCTAAATTACAAGAATGGAATATAATCTAGGATCTACTCTTGTCATGCAAGCGATGATCCTGGAAAAAAAAATACATATTATTGAAAGGTGAATATCACATAATTATAACTACACAAATATCTAACAATTTTAATAGGGTAACATACATTCATATTTTGTTCACTCCTCCCTTTTAAGACATGAGGCTACAAGTTCTCTAAGAAAAGAAGAACCCAGTTTTGCCTCTAAGACAGTTAAAATTTCTCATCAAAAAACATTTAGACTGTTACTGTCTTATTTTTTAACTGTTACTATCTGACCTCTCCTCATATTTTTAACTATATTTGGAGTTATAGAAATCAAATTTATAATTTAACATCCAGGCATCAATTTATACTCGACTTTAAAATGACCCATAAGAACATGTTTAGAATACCTTACCCGGTATGAATCAAGGTCTCAATCCCTCCTTTTCTTTGTAATGACAGGCGACTCTCCCCTCTTCTCTTCTTGTTCAATTGTTTTCTTGTTAATCCCTTGCCCTCCAGTGTTTATTCTACCTATAACCCATAATCTTGGATGGGTTCTTCAAATTTTTATGTTTCTCTCTTGATTTGTAAAAAAGGATACAAAAACTTCCCCTTTTCTTTCTTCACGATAGTTTTAGATTTGTTTTTTTTTTTTTTGTAAGAATAGGAGTAATTATGCTCTATAATTATTCTTATTTGCATTTAGGCCCCATTTTTTTTTAAGTGTATTCATTTTGCCCCCACTTCTTTTTAGTTTAGTTTATTTTCTTTAATTTAATCCAGCTTTGATTTTCTCAGGATTTACAGTCCAAATTTGTCTTCTTTCAAGGAATGCCTCCATGAACAAGCTCATGCTTTAAACAGTTTTCAAAGGCTCAATCATAACCCATACTCGCAAATATACAACCCTGGTTGGAGAAATCACCTAAATTTCAGTTGGAAAAGTGATAACAATAATGCACAAACTTCACAGCCACCATTTCAAGCACACTATAATTTCTAAAATTCTCATGGATATGCACCTCCTTATGCTCCACCTCCTAGAAGAAATCTTGAGGAAACATTGCATGCATTCATTGAAAAGCAAGAGACAATCAACACTCAACTTACTCAAAGCATGACAGATTTTAAAGATGCTCTTGCAAAATTCACATATGCTCTCAGTTTTCAAGAGAAAGGTAAGTTTCCATCTCAACCACAACAAAATCCAAAGGGGCAATACAATGCAAATGCAAGTAGTTTTGGAAGTCACATGCCTAATTTATGGGAAAATATAAGAAGAAATCATTGCTACTTTGTGATGCCTAGTTGGATGGTCCTCGTCTCGCCCCACGGCCATCCTCTGCTGCTAATCGTAGCTCTCAATCTCCTATTGAGGGATCCCCCATATCAACCCTAATTGTTCTAATCAAGGCTCAAGAGGGTTTTTCTCATCATCCTCCTGTATCTCAGGTACCAGTCACTAACAAGGTATATTTCACTAAAACCCCAAATTCTATGAACAGTGATGTCCCTGGATCCTCTTCTGTGGTCGGGGTAGCTAGGCAAGCTTTAGATGGTTGTCCTAAGTTACTCGTAGGACATAACATGAATTTTTCCCAACAAGCTCTTGTTGTTGCTGGTCCCTAACCAACCTCGTCACATTTTTAGTTGCCACTGGCTAGTGGAGTCAATGGGTATTCTTCTAGCGTCGTTCTCCCTGGTGGTTCTGGATATGGCTCACCCCTCTCTACCTCCCCCTTGGGTATTGCTCTATCTCTTATTGATAAAGATTGCCCTAAGGTCACTATATTGCCCACCAATGCCTCTGGCCTTGACCTTACTCATGTTTGTTCATTTCATAATTATGATGTATATTCTCTGTTACTTGAAGATTTCGGTGAACTTAAAGACATTTGGAAATTATGTTTAATTGGTAAAACTCCTGGTTATACTATTCTTGGGAAATTCATGGCAAATGTATGGAAATGCAATGTCACTCTGCACATCCATGATTTAGGTTGACTAGTCTTCCACTTCTCTTCTGCAGCTGATATGGGTAGAGTGTTTTGAAAAGGCCCTTACTCTATTCAGGGTAAACCACTAGTCATTAAGTCGATGCCTCTTTACTTTGATTTTGGCAAACCAAATATGTCATTTGTGCTGGTCCGGGTTTGTCTCCCAAACCATCATTTGGAATGCTGGTCACCAGCCTGCTTGTCAAAAATTAGCAGTGTTATTGGCAAACCTATTCGATGTGATGACCTCACTCTTTCCATGTCTCGGGTGTCCTTTGCTCGAGTTATGATAGAAGTGAATGTGTTTGCAGACTTGCCTCATTCTATCAGCCTCTCCATGTCAAATGGAACTATTATTAAGAAAAGGGTCATCTATGAATACAAGCCTCGATTCTGTGATTAGTACTTAAAAGTGGATGTTTATCAAGGTTTTATATCATCATTTTGCACTTGAACTATCAATAACTCAACTAAAGCATGTTTTATAATAACAAGTTTGATACTATAAGATACCTTAATTTATGGTAAATGTTCATCTTAAATGCAGGCCTATCACATAAATAAAAATATTGAATGATGAGTTTAAGTATTGAAAGTGAAAGGACAAAGAGATGGCCAAACTTAGAAAAGAGATGCTGGTGCAGTCCAAACCGGAACATTGCTCGGTAATTGGATCATATCTAGAGCTCTAGATCTCGGATTTAGGTCCATTTTATATGGATGGAAAGGTAAGACAAAGGCCTACACTTTCATGGGAGCCCAAGATTTAAAAAGGCCGTTTTGAAGTCCAAATTGAAGGAACAACGAAGAAGTCCGAAGCTGTCCTGCAGCCCAGACACTATTTAGTGTTCAGCCCATATCTTGAGTTCTATAAGTCCAAATGACCTCATCTTTTTTTTTTGGAAAGATGAGAAAATTTCCTAGAATATTCGTGAGGATTCTGGGCAAATTATGATGTTAGCAATGACGTCTTGTTCAGACAAGAAGATAAGGATTGTCACCAAGTCAAGATGTGGCCACCCATTCATCAATTAATCAACAAATCAATAGGTCTAAATTTTGGGCTATAAAAGGAGGCACTTACCATGTATTGAGGCATCTTGGTTTCCAAATCAAGATCATGCTCTTGCTTTCTCTCTTTGTATTGCTTATGTTTTGCTTTCATTAATATTAAGTTTATGCACTTTATTTCCTTTCCTTTACTTAGTTAACTTCTTTCTCATTTATGTTCTTATCTTGTTCAATTATGTTTCTTTCTTTCATTATGTTTAGCTAAGTTAATTATGTCAAGGTGAAAAGGGTACACTAATGGTGTAAAAATAAGTATAATATAAACTTAACATGAACCTTAACGTTGGATACTAACATGTTTTATATTTGTTATCTTGTTCACTTTTAATACTTTACTTGTTAAACAGTTAATCTAGATTTATGTTGTATAACACTTGGTACAACAAATACTTGGCACTTTTATAGCCCATATTGTATGGTATAACCGACACCTGAGCTACGAAAGGAACTTGATTTGTTGTTAACATAAGTTATAATCATGAATGCCTGCCAACTTTTACAAGTATTAGCTTTATTCGAATAAGAAAACTAATGTAATCATGTTAACAATTTATAATCTGATTGGAACCTCCTTTATGTGTGGTTTCCAATTGAGTAATAAGAGTTTATATTATACTTGTTTGAAGTACCATTAGTGGATCCTCTAACCTTGACATTTATTTTTATCATTGTTTAATCCTTACATTAATCTTCCAACTCAAAGTTCTCATTAATTTCTTCCTCCTCTTCTTTATTATTGTTGTTGTTGTTGTTGTTATTATTATTATTATTATTATTATTACATATGTTTATATTATAATATATATATATATATATATATATATATATTTGATCTTTTCATAAACTCAGTATATAGGCTGGAAACCTGTGACCCGATCTTTTAGATCATTCTCAGGTAAGTATTATTATTATTACTATTATTACTATTACTACTACTACTACTACTATTATTACTACTATTATTGTTATTATTGTTATTTTTGTTGTTGTTGTTGTCTTGTTATTTATAATTTATACAATTAACCTCTCTGTGGTTCGACCCCGGTCTTGCCGGGTTATTTATTACTTCGACACTCCTACACTTGGGAGAAGATATCAGGATTTTGGTCGTGTCATTCTACTCCATTTGTTGTATGCTTGGTCATACCAGCAATATATGTCAGAAGCTTAACTCTGGGCCTGAGGGTACTTTTATTCCTGGGATGATAAAGCGAGCATCTGCCTCTCCCCTTAGATATTCTGCTGAAGATACTGGTCATCCCTCAGGACACTGTTGCCCCAATCCTGTAGGGCGATATTTGAGAGTCGAGAAGCTATTCAGGGGGGGAAAGACCCAAGCTATCTCCTCAGCACGATATATCACCCCAGCATTAATATAATGATATTAGTTCCTTTGAACAAGTTGCTGCAGTGCACACTATCCTCAATAGGGAGGTTACTGAGAAATGTGACACTACTTGCAGGGAGCTTCCTCCTTAGCAGGCAACACACCATGCTTCGGGTGGTAATGTTATCACACTCTCTGACGATTCTTCTAGGTCTAACACAACTGGAAATGGCAAACCTAAGACTATTCCTGTTGCTAAGCACAATCATATGATGTGAAGCAAAGGCTTGCCATCTGATGTTGTTCATGGTATCCCATCGCGTAAGAGTCAAAGGAAATCTTGCTTGAAGATAGTTACTTATACACCTATTGCTGGTACTGACTATAGTTTATTTGTGTTTTGTTTTTATATTGTGGTTCTCGGTTGATTAGCTTGGATGTCTGGCTTGAATTGGGTATTGTTTAATTGTTCTGGTTTTGAGCTTTTGTGGTTTTTTATGGTGTGTTGGTTGAGTTCTTCTTTAACATGGGGTGCCACAAGATGTTTCTTGGTGTGTCAGCCTCTTCTTGGTTGCTGTTAGAGTTATTCGGGTTGTTTCTCAGCGTTTGGCCATGTTGGCATTTTGGGATTTCTAGTTGCAGATTATGCTCTGCTATGGTTTAGGATTGTTTATGTTGGGATTTATGTTTCCAAGGAGCTTGTTCCCTGTTTTTGTATAGACCTTATCTATCTGTAGGTTATGTTCTGTTATAGATTAGGTTAGGTTGTTTATTTTAGGATTTATGTCTTTAGGGAGTTTTTTCCTGTTTTTGTATATGCCTGTATAATTCACCTACTGGTTTCTAGCACTGTTTCATTTTGATCTATTAATACACTTACATTTTGATAATAATAAAAAAAAGTAGTTCTGGAAGCCAACACATGGATTAAGTCAAATCACTCTTCGCAATGGTAAGGTTATTGAAAAACCCACTCTTGAACCTTGTGAGAAAGATGATGAGTCAATCTCTAAGGGTAAGGAAGGGGTTGAATCTGAACATTACAAAGAAAATATTGATTCCTCGCTAGCACTTCCATTTCCTCATGTCATGACCAAACAAAGGGAAGGCAATCACAATTCTGAAATCTTTGAAACTTTCAAACAGTAAGAAATCGAGGATGAAAAAAGCACTGAAAATATTGTCGCGGATCATTTGTCAAAATTGACAATAGATTTGACATCCAACATCACACCAATCGATGATTACTTTCCTGATGAATCTTTACTTTCTCTTAGTTCAATGCCTTGATTTGCTAAAAATATCAATTTTCATGCTTCAGGATTTTTGCCAGCTCATTTGGATAACTAAGACAAAAGAAAGTTTTCAAGCGACGTGCAAAAGTTTTATTAGGATGGCCCTTGCTTATTCAATTATTGCCCTGATCAAATATTTCAAAGATGCATTCCCGATAATGAGGTAAGTAGTGTCATTAGATTTTGTCACTCTAAGGCATGTGGGGATCAATTCTCGTCAAAAAAGACAACTGCAAAAATCTTACAAAGTGGATTTTACTGGCCCACCATGTTCAAGGACTCACATACATTCTGCAAAACCTATGAAAATTTTCAAAAGGTGGGATTTATTTCAAAACATAGAGAGTCTTTAGATAATCTTCTATTGACTCTTAAGTCTCATCACAGTGGAGATGTGCATCGTGCAATTCATGATTTATGGCCTAATTTTCATAAAGAACATGCACATCATAGTGTTGGGAATCTGACTAAAAAAAAGACCTTATTGACCAGTTTTTAAGAAAACTGGATGGGAAGCTTATCCCCAACCCATAAAGGGCTTTTAAGCCGTTTTTAAACATAAAACTAAGGAAAGATATGAGCCACAATCACAACTACTTGTACATACACATGCTTTAAAAAAAAAAAAAAAAGAGAGACTACATTTGGCTTCCATATAGGTGATATGATTGCATTTTCTTTTTCTCATCTATAAAACCTTCTTCTTCTTCCCTTCATTTCTACTCAACCCATACATTCTACAAGCATAGACATGTCTTAAAATGGCAGGATCCTCAACTCTTAAAATAAAAAAATATTTGTGTTTTTTGTGGATCCAATCCTGGGAAAGAAAAAAAGTTTATAGAATCCACAAATCATCTTGGTCAAATACTAGCTAAGAGAAAGATTCATTTAGTATATAGGGGAGGGAGCCTTAGGGTAATGTGTATCAATAGCTGTATTTTTAGGAGGGAGTTAAGTTTTAGGGTCATCCCTAAAGCTTTAGCAAAAAAGGGCATCATTGGAAAAACAATTGGAGAGGAACTACAAGTCTCCACAATGTCTGATCGACTGAATGCAATGTTTAACCATGCTGACGCCTTTATTGCCTTACCAGGTGGTCTGAGCACATTGAAAGAAATCTTTCATACTTCCTCTTGGGCCGAACTGCGCATTCACCATAAACCCACATGTATGTTAAATGTTAATGGTTTTTATGATAATTTGTTGTTTTTTCTTGATCATGCTGTGGAACAAGAATTTCTAACATCTTCGGCATGACAAATCATAATCTCTGCTGCTATTGCTAAACAATTGATCCTTGTAATTGATCCCTCCATGAGTCACATGAAATGGCTAACTAAGGAAAGCCATAAAAAGCTTAGATTGGATTTGACCCTTCCTCTGTGAAACCTTGTGTCTTTTGATTTTATTAATAGCATATTGTTTTGTTTTGTTATTTCTTATATTTGTTTAAGTGTGTTTTAGGATTGTCAGTGTTCGTTGTTTCAGGTGATGTCTTCTATACTCTATCTTTCTACCTTAGGACATTGAGGACAATGTCTCGTTTTGGTTGGGGGGAGAGGGTAGTAGTTGACATTAAAAAAAAACTTCTAACTATTTTTGCTATTATTAAAACCATTTGACAAAACTGTTATTAGGATGGCATAGTAAGGAGGAATTTTATTGACTCTTAAGACACATCTTGATAAACATTTTTCAATGGTTATTTGCAATATTCATAATAAGGTCTATCACATACTTCTCATGAAATATTCAGGTTTACAAACTCTCGCATTGTTATTACTTGATTATGCTCATATAATCATCTAACAAGTATTCTTAAACCTTCATTTTCACACACACACTTTAACATATGATTGTGGGTTGCACATTGGATTATTACATTATTTATGTTCTTTTGTTAAAGGTAACAATTAAGGGAAACGGATAGTATATAATTTGCAAAAACAAAAAAAAACAAAAAAAATGATGATAATAAAAACTTAGATAAGTTTGGTTTCGCAGCCTCTCTAACGTAAGCAATTAAGCCCGAAGGGGTGTTTTAACACCTAATACCCTAAAGTCAACTGACTTAGGAGGTATTGGTCCAACACTTGTTACATGGGTTAGGGAGAAAAGCTTAAGGGAATCAAACATTGTACTATCTATATATCAGTATCTGTAACCCGAGTTAGTAAGCTCGAAGGGATGTCTCAACACCTAATGCCCTAAGACCAACTAGTCTGGGAGTCATTAGCCTAAAGCTCGTTACATGGGTTAAAGATGCATTGTGTTTTAAGTTATATGTATATATATTAAATAAAGGAAAAAAAAGATAATAATCTCAACCCAAGGAAGTTTAAGCTTAGAAAAATATTAGAACATAATATTGTTTTCTTCCAATAAAAACCCCATCATCTATGTTTTCATACATTGAACACATAAAAAGAAGGTTTATTAATATCTTGTTTCAACAGTATGAAGCATATATATATATATATATAATGAGAGTTTGTTTATTTGGATAGATTAATGGAAGTTGAATGATGAATGCCTTGCTTTGTGGAACTTGCAAATTGTTTTTCTATTTTAACGCTTTGATTACTAGGGACTAGTAATAAGCTGGTTGGGGGGTGTGATTAGTACTTAAAAGTGCATCTTTATCAAGGTTTTATATCATCATTTTGCACTTGAAGTATCAATAACTCTTTAACTAGATCATGTTTTATAATAACATATCTAATAATATAAGAAACCTTTAATTTATAGTAAATGTTCATTTTAAATGCAGGCCTATCACATAAATCAAGGGATTAATTGATGAGTTTAACTACTGAAATTGAGAAGACAAAGAGAGGGTTAAGCTTAGAAAAGAGATGATAGTGTAGTCCAAACTAGATCATTGTTCAGAAATTGGGTCATATTTGGAGTTGTAGATCTCAGATTTAGGTCTGCTTTATATGGATGGAAAGGTAAGACATAGGCCTACAACTTTCATGGGAGTCCAAGATTCTAAAAAGCCATTTTCAATTTTAAATTATAGCAAAAATGAAGAAGTCCAAATATGTCTTGCATCCCAGACAGTGTTTGGTGTTCAGCCTATATCTCGAGTTCTAGAAATCCAAATGCACTTATTCTTTTTTTGTTGGAAAGCTGAGAAATTTCCTAGAACTTTCATGATGAAATCTGTTCAAATTTTGACATTAGTAATAACATTTTGTTTAGACAAAAAGATAAGGATTGTCACCAAGTCAAGATGTGGCCATCCACTCAACAATTAGTTATCAAATCAATAGTTTCAAATTTTGGTCTATAAAAGGAGACATTTGCCATGCCTGGCTAAATTTTGTCAGGTTTTACATAATTGTTATGAAATTTATGTATAATGTGTCATATGATGTTATGGTGTATGAAAACATCTAGTTGCTTGTTGATTAGTACTTAAAAGTGCATGTTTATCAAGGTTTTATATCATCATTTTGCACTTGAACTATCAATAACTCCTTAACTAAAGCATGTTTTATAATAACAAGTTTGATACTATAAGATACCTTAATTTATGGTAAATGCTCATCTTAAATACAGACCTATCACATAAATGAAAGGATTGATTAATGAGTTTAAGTATTGAAAGTGAAAGGACAAAGAGATGGCCAAACATAGAAAAGAGATGTTGGTGCAGTCCAAACCGGAACATTGCTCGGTAATTGGATCATATCTGGAGCTCTAGATCTCGGATTTAGGTCCATTTTATATGGATGGAAAGGTAAGACATAGGCCTACAACTTTCATAGGAGCCCAAGATTTAAAGAGGCTATTTTGAAGTCCAAATTGTAGGAACAACAAAGAAGTCCGAAACTGTCCTGCAACCCAGACATTGTTCAATGTCCAGCCCATATCTTGAGTTCTAGAAGTCCAAATGACCTCATCTTTTTTTTGTTGGAAAGCTGAGACAATTTCCTAGAACATTCGTGAGGATTCTGTGCAAATTATGATGTTAGCAATGACATCTTGTTCAGACAAGAAGATAAGGATTGTCACTAAGTCAAGATGTGGCCACCCACTCATCAATTAGTCAACAAATCAATAGTTCCAAATTTTGGCCTATAAAAGGAGGCAGTTACCATGTATTGAGGCATCTTGGTTTCCAGATCAAGATCATACTCTTGCTTTCTCTCTTTGTATTGCTTATGTTTTGCTTTCATTAATATCAAGTTTATGCACTTCATTTCCTTTCCTTTACTTAGTTAACTTCTTTCTCATTTATGTTCTTGTCTTGTTCATTCATGTTTCTTTCTTTTATTATGTTTAGCTAAGTTAATTATGTCAAGGTGAAAAGGGTACACTAATGGTGTAAGAATAAGTATAATATAAACTTAACATGGACCTTAACGTTGGATACTAACATGTTTTATATTTGTTATCTTATTCACTTTTAATACTTTGCTTGTTAAATGGTTAATCTAGATTTATGTTGTATAACACTTGGTACAACAAATACTTGGCACTTTCATAGCCCATACTATATTATATAACCGACATCTGAGCTATGAAAGGAACTTGATTTGTTGTTAACATAAGTTATAATAATGAATGTCTGCCAACATTTACAAGTATTAGCTTTATTCGAATAAGATAACTAATGTAATCATGTTAACAATTTATAATCTGATTGGAACCTCCTTTATGTGTGGTTTCCAATTGAGTAATAATAGTTTATACTATACTTGTTTGAAGTACCATTAGTGGATCCTCTAACCTTGACATTTGTTTTTATCATTGTTTAATCCTTACATCAATTTTACATCTCAAAGCTCTCTTTATTATTAATATTAGTACTACTACTACTATTATTATTACTATTATAATTATTATTAGTATTACTACTAATTGTTATTACTATTACTATTACTATTACTATTACTATTACTATTACTATTACTATTATTGTTATTATTGTTGTTATTGTTGTTGTATTGTTATTTATAATTTATATAATTAACCTTTCTGTGGTTCGACCCCGGTCTTGCCAGGTTATTTATTACTTCGACACTCCTACACTTGGGAGAAGACATCAAGCGTTTGGTCGTGTCAAGTTTTTGGCGCCGTTGCCGGGGAGGTAAATTCTTGTATAAATTATAATATTTATTTTATTTTCTCTTTTCACTTTTCATTTTTTTTAACTCTTGTTTCTTTTGTTTTGTTTTGTTTCTTTTTCTTCTCTTTTCTGTTTTTTCATTTATTCTCCTCTTACACGTGCATGAGAGTTTGGTCACGTACATTAAGTGGTAGACTTTGTAGGGTATCCTCATCATTTTCAGAAAATATGGCTGAAGAAGATAATCAATCGCTTTATAATGAGAATAATGAGAATAACCGTATGAGAACACTTAGAGACCACATGAATCCCACAAGAATAAGTGCACCCTAATGCATAGTTTTCCCTCCTGATGCATCTCATTTTAATTTTAAGCCAGACATTATTTAACTTTTACCTTCTTTTCATGGCTTAGACCTAGAAAATCCATATTTGCATTTAAGGGAATTTGAGGAGATCTGTAATACCTATAATGACTCAAATTATAGCATGAACACCATTAGATTAAAACTTTTTCCTTTTTCATTAAAAGATAAAGCTAAAACATGGCTACAAAAGTTGAGACCAGGATTTATTCGTGCTTGGGATGAAATGCAACAACAATTTTTAAAGAAGTTTTTTCCATCTCACAGAACAAACTCTTTCAAAAGACAAATCATCACTTTCACTCAAAAGCCAGGAGAAACATTTTACCAATGTTGGGATAGGTATCGAGATTTGCTTAATACTTGCCCACATCATGGTTTTGAAACATGGAGATTGGTTCCACATTTTTATGAAGGTTTAACACCTGGAGATAGGCAAATGGTTGAATTGATGTGCAATGGAACTTTTGAAGATAAGACCCTAATGAAGCAATGAAGTACCTAGACTTGCTAGCCGAAAATGCTTAAAATTGGGGCACCACAGGTACTTATGAGGCACCAAGTAAAACTCAACCTCATACATCTAGTGGAGGTATGCACAGCCTTAGGGAAGATCATGACCTCCAAGCCAAGTTCACATCTTTAGCTAGAAAAGTTGAAGCACTTGAATTGAAAAAGAGTGGTTAATTAAAATCTGTTCAAGAAATTGTCTGTCAAATTTGTGAAACCAATGAACACTCAACAAATGATTGTCCAACTTTGCCTTCTTTTAAGGAATGCCTCCATGAACAAGCCCATGCTTTAAACAGTTTTCAAAGACCCAACCATAACCCATACTCACAAACGGATAACCCTGGTTGGAGAAATCACCCAAATTTTAGTTGGAAGAGTGATAACAACAATGCACAAACTGCACAACCACCATTTAAAGCACACCATAATTTCCAAAATTCTCATGGATATGCCCCTCCTTATGCTCCACCTCCTAGAAGAAATCTTGAGGAAACATTGTATGCATTCATTGAAAAGCAGGAGATAATCAACACTCAACTTGCTCAAAGCATGAAAGATTTTAAAGATGCTCTTGCAAAATTAACATCTGCTCTTAGTTTCCAAGAGAAAGGTAAGTTTCCATCTCAACCACAACAAAATCCAAAGGGGCAATACAATGCAAATGCAAGTAGCTCTGGAAGCCAACACATGGATCAAGTCAAATCAGTCATCACTCTTCGTAGTGGTAAGGTTATTGAACAACCCATTCTTGAACCTTGTGAGAAAGATGATGAGTCTATCTCTGAGGGTAAGGAAGGGGTTGAACCTGAACATTGCAAAGAAAAGACTGATTCCCGGCCAGCACTTCCATTTCCTCATGCCATGACCAAACAGAGGAAAGTCAATCACAACTCTGAAATCTTTGAAACTTTCAAACAGGTAAGGATCAATTTACCTTTGTTGGATGTTATTAAACACGTTCCTTCTTATGCTAAATTTTTGAAAGATCTGTGCACTGTGAAGAGAAAACTAAAAGTGAAAAAGAAAGCCTTTTTAGCCGAACAAGTAAGTGCCATTCTTCAGAATAATAATGCTTTGAAATATAAAGACCCTGGTTGTCCTACAATTTCTTGCTTTATTGGAGAACATAAAATTAAAAGAGCCTTACTTGATCTTGGAGCTAGTGTGAATTTACTTCCATATTCAGTCTTTCAAAGTCTCAATCTAGGTGAGTTAAAACCAACCTCTGTAACTCTTTTACTTGCTGATAGATCTGTAAAAGTGCCTAGAGGAATAGTTGAGGATGTGTTAGTACAAGTTGATAAATTCATTTACCCTGTAGATTTTATTGTCTTGGATACACAACCTGTTGAAGCATGTAATTCAATTCCTGTCATTTTAGGACATCCATTTCTTGCCACTTCTAATGCATTGATTAATTATAGGAATGGACTGATGAAGCTATCATTTGGAAACATGACATTGGAGATTAATATTTTCAACATTTACAAGCAACCTGGAGATGATAATGATTTACAGGAAGTGGACTTTATTGAAAAATTAGTTCATGATCAATTTCAAACCACTTTCAGTGAAACTGAGATTGATGAATCTAATGATTTGCAAACGGTCTACTTTCAGGAATCAAAGGCATGCAATTGGAGACCACAAATTGAAGAATTGCCACCACAATCAATTGAGCCCATACCTTCAAGTGTTCAACCACCAAAACCTGAATTAAAGTCATTACCATTTAATCTCAAATACTCATTTTTAGGAGAAAATGAAACTTTTCTAGTAATAATCTCTTCCAAACTTAATGCACATCAAGAAGGTAAGTTATTACAGACTCTGAAAATGCACAAAAATGCATTAGGATGAACCATAGCTGACATAAAAGGAATTATCCCTTTGATTTGCACACACAAGATTTATTTGGAGGAAAATGCTAAACCCTCTAGAGAAATGCAACGAAGGCTTAATCCTAATATGAAAGAAGTAGTGAAAAATGAAGTCATTAAGTTTCTAGATAATGGAATCATTTATCCTATTTCTGATAGTAAATGGGTAAGTCCTACACAAGTTATACCTAAAAAGTCTAGAGTCACTGTGATAACAAATGAGAAAAATGAGTTAATTCCAACTAGGACTGTTACTGGTTGGCGCATGTGTATTGACTATAGGAAACTTAATTCTATGACTAGAAAAGATCATTTTCATTTACCTTTCATGGATCAAATCGTAGAAAGAGTTGCAGGTTATGAATTTTATTGTTTCCTAGATGGCTATTCAGGTTACAATCAAATTGAAATTGCATTGGAAGATCAAGAGAAGACTACTTTCACATGCCCATTTGGTACTTTTGCACATCGAAGGATGCCTTTTGGATTATGTAATGCACCAGCCACGTTTCAAAGATGCATGCGTAGCATATTCAGTGATATGGTTGAACGTTTTCTTGAAATTTTTATGGATGATTTTTTTTGTTTTTGGTGATTCATTTGATGATTGTTTGGCTAACTTAGAAAAGGTTTTGAGCAGGTGTGAAGAGAAGAATCTTGTACTGAATTGAGAAAAATGTCACTTTATGGTAACAAACGGCATCGTACTTTGTCACATTGTTTCATCAAAAGGAATTGAGGTTGACAAATCTGAAATCGAGTTAATTGCCAACTTACCAACACCAAAATCTGTTAAAGATGTTAGATCATTCTTAGGACATGCTGGTTTTTATAGAAGGTTCATTAAAGATTTTAGTGTAATATCTAAGCCCTTGAGTAACCTTCTAACAAAGGATAATATTTTTGAATGGACTGAACATTGTGAAGAAGCCTTTGTTAAACTTAAAAACTTGCTTACTTCTGCTCCTATCATTCAACCTCCTGATTGGTCATTACCTTTTGAAATAATGTGTGACGCTAGTGAATATGTCGTGGGTGCTATTTTAGGACAACGAAAAGATAAGAAACCTTTTGTGATTTACTATGCAAGTAAAACTTTAAATAATGCTCAAATGAATTACACCACCACTAAAAAAGAATTACTTGCAGTAGTATTTGCTTGTGATAAATTTAGGTTTTATCTTGTTGGCTCACCTGTTGTTGTTTTTAGTGATCATGCAGCATTGAAATATGTTCTTTCTAAGAAAGATTCTAAGACTAGATTGGTGCGGTGGATTTTGTTACTTCAAGAATTTGATATCACAATTAAAGACAAGAAAGGCACCGAAAATATTGTTGCAGATCATTTATCAAGATTGACAACAGATTTGAAATCTGACATCACACCAATCAATGACTACTTTCCCGATGAATCTTTACTTTCTGTTTCTATGCATTAGGATGAACCATAGCTGACATAAAAGGAATTATCCCTTTGATTTGCACACACAAGATTTATTTGGAGGAAAATGCTAAACCCTCTAGAGAAATGCAACGAAGGCTTAATCCTAATATGAAAGAAGTAGTGAAAAATGAAGTCATTAAGTTTCTAGATAATGGAATCATTTATCCTATTTCTGATAGTAAATGGGTAAGTCCTACACAAGTTATACCTAAAAAGTCTAGAGTCACTGTGATAACAAATGAGAAAAATGAGTTAATTCCAACTAGGACTGTTACTGGTTGGCGCATGTGTATTGACTATAGGAAACTTAATTCTATGACTAGAAAAGATCATTTTCATTTACCTTTCATGGATCAAATCGTAGAAAGAGTTGCAGGTTATGAATTTTATTGTTTCCTAGATGGCTATTCAGGTTACAATCAAATTGAAATTGCATTGGAAGATCAAGAGAAGACTACTTTCACATGCCCATTTGGTACTTTTGCACATCGAAGGATGCCTTTTGGATTATGTAATGCACCAGCCACGTTTCAAAGATGCATGCGTAGCATATTCAGTGATATGGTTGAACGTTTTCTTGAAATTTTTATGGATGATTTTTTTGTTTTTGGTGATTCATTTGATGATTGTTTGGCTAACTTAGAAAAGGTTTTGAGCAGGTGTGAAGAGAAGAATCTTGTACTGAATTGAGAAAAATGTCACTTTATGGTAACAAACGGCATCGTACTTTGTCACATTGTTTCATCAAAAGGAATTGAGGTTGACAAATCTGAAATCGAGTTAATTGCCAACTTACCAACACCAAAATCTGTTAAAGATGTTAGATCATTCTTAGGACATGCTGGTTTTTATAGAAGGTTCATTAAAGATTTTAGTGTAATATCTAAGCCCTTGAGTAACCTTCTAACAAAGGATAATATTTTTTGAATGGACTGAACATTGTGAAGAAGCCTTTGTTAAACTTAAAAACTTGCTTACTTCTGCTCCTATCATTCAACCTCCTGATTGGTCATTACCTTTTGAAATAATGTGTGACGCTAGTGAATATGTCGTGGGTGCTATTTTAGGACAACGAAAAGATAAGAAACCTTTTGTGATTTACTATGCAAGTAAAACTTTAAATAATGCTCAAATGAATTACACCACCACTAAAAAAGAATTACTTGCAGTAGTATTTGCTTGTGATAAATTTAGGTTTTATCTTGTTGGCTCACCTGTTGTTGTTTTTAGTGATCATGCAGCATTGAAATATGTTCTTTCTAAGAAAGATTCTAAGACTAGATTGGTGCGGTGGATTTTGTTACTTCAAGAATTTGATATCATAATTAAAGACAAGAAAGGCACCGAAAATATTGTTGCAGATCATTTATCAAGATTGACAACAGATTTGAAATCTGACATCACACCAATCAATGACTACTTTCCCGATGAATCTTTACTTTCTGTTTCTACGATGCCTTGGTTTGCTAATATTGTTAATTTTCTTGTTTCAGGACAATTGCCAGCTCATTGGAGTACCCAAGACAAAAGAAAGTTCTTGAACGAAGTGAAGAACTTTTATTGGGATGACCCTTATTTATTCAAATATTGTCCTGATCAAATATTTTGAAGATGCATTCCTGACAATGAGGTAAGTAGTGTCATTAACTTTTATCATTCTAAGGCATGTGGGGGTCATTTCTCATAAAAAAAAACAACTGCCAAAATCTTACAAAGTGGATTTTACTGGCCCGCCATGTTCAAGGACTCATATGCATTCTGCAAGACTTGTGAAAATTGTCAAAAATTGGGATCTATTTCAAAATATCACATGATGCCTTTAAATCCTATTCTTGTCATTGAGATCTTTGACTGTTGGGGTATAGATTTCATGGGTCCATTTCCTCCATCATTTGGTTTCATGTACATATTAGTCGCAGTAGATTATGTTTCAAAATGGATAGAGGCAATTCCAAGTCGAAACAATGATCACAAAACAGTGATAAAGTTTTTGAAAGATAATATTTTGAGTCGATTTGGAATCCCTCGAGCCATGATAAGTGATGATGGAACACATTTCTGCAACAAGCCATTTGATTCTTTAATGAAAAAATATGGAATCACACACAAAGTTGCCACCCCTTATCACCCTCAGACAAGTTGACAAGTAGAGCTTGCTAATAGGGAGATCAAACAAATCTTAGAGAAAACAGTGAACCCTAATAGGAAAGACTGGTCTTTAAGACTTAATGATGCATTTTAGGCTTATCGAACTGCTTATAAAACATCATTAGGTATGTCACCTTATAGATTAGTCTAGGAAAAACCTTGTCACTTGCTTGTGGAAATTGAACATAAAGCTTATTGGGTTATTAAAGTTTTCAATTCAAACCTTGATGATTCTAGTCAGCTGCAAAAATTGCAAATAAATGAGCTTAAGAAAATAAAAAATGATGCATATGACAATTTGAAAATTCATAAAGCAAGAATTAAAGAGTTTTATGACAAGAAAATACTAAGAAAAACATTCAATGTTGGTCAAAAAGTCTTGCTTTATAATTCTCGACTCCATTTATTTCCTAGAAAACTAAGATTAAGATGGAGCGGTCCTTTTATTGTGAAACATGTGTATCCATATGGGGCCTGTGACATTGAGAATCCAAAGAATGGCCATGTTTTCAAGGTAAATGGGCATCGTTTGAAAGTTTATTTTGATAATTTTTTGGTTGAAAATGACTCTATTGAATTGAGTGATCCTGTATATAAAGATTGATTCTTTTTCTCACATTGTTTTGTGTTTTGTTGTATCTATTGTTTTGCTAGTCTCTCTTTCACCCCGGTCAAATGGCGAATAACGGTACTCCGGGACTTAAGTTGGTTCTTTCAGTTTCCCAAATAACTGATATCTGTATATATTTGTACAATTCTTAGCTCTTTCTCCCTTCTTTGAATTTTGTTTTTCCCAGTTCTCATTTGAAAATGGACACCACTCTTGAAAAGTTGAAAAGGTAATTTCCCGCTTTGCCTCCAAATGTGATTACAAAAACTTACCGTGCTAGGTGTGCAAGATTGAGGTTATTAATGAATCATGGAATTCCTAAAGATATTCATTGGCTAATTGAAGCAAAGGTCTGATTATCAGGTGAGTCCTCCAATTCTTTCATTTCACACATGCCTGGAACAATTAAAAGTATTTTTGCAAAGAAACATCGTGCAAAACAATTGAAAGTCTATCACAGATGTGCCAGATGGACTTGTAATGTGACGTGTCGTTCTTTAGGAATGGTATCTATAAACCGTGAAGATAAAATACAATTCATTAAGGATGGCCTGAGTAAGGGGTCTTTAGATAATCTTTTGTTGACCCTTGAGACGCATCCTAGTGGAGATGTGCATTGTGCAATTCATGATTTATGGCCACAATTCCATAAAGAACATGCTCGACTTAGTCTTGGGAATCTAACTAAAAAGAGCATGTTTGCTAGTTTTTAAGAAAACTGGATGGGAAGCCTATCCCCGACCCATAGAGGGCGTTTAAGCCATTCTTGGACGTAAAACCAAGGGAAGATGTGAACCATAATCACAACTATCTGTACATATACATGCTTTTTCAAAATAAATAATTAATACAGAGAGAGAGAGAGAGAGAGAGAGAGAGTGTGTGAGACTACAGCTAGCCTACATATAGGAGGTATGATTGCATTTTTCAATTTCTCATCTATAAATTCTTCTCTTCCTTCCTTCATTTCTACTCAACCCATACATTCATCAAATATAGAAGTGTGTAGAAATGGCAGGTTCCTCAAGTCATCACATAAGAAATATTTATGTTTTTGGTGGATCCAGACCTGGGAAAGAAAAAGAGTTTTTAGAATCAGCAAATCATCTTGGTCAGGTACTAGCTGAGAGAAAGATTCATTTAGTGTATGGGGGAGGCAGCCTTGGGTTAATGGGAGGTGTGTCAATAGCTGCATTTTTAGGAGGCAGTCAAGTTTTTGGGGTTGTCCCCAAAGCTTTAGCAAATGGGGATATCATTGGAAAAACAATTGGAGAGGAACTACAGGTCTCTACAATGTCTGATCGACTGAAGACCATGTTTAACCATGTTGATGCCTTCATTGCCTTACCAGGTGGTCTGGGCACATTGGAAAAGATCTTTCATATTTCATCTTGGCCCCAACTGCACATTCACCATAAACCTATAGGTTTGTTAAATGTTAATGGTTTCTATGATAACTTGTTGTCTTTTCTTGATCAAGATGTGGAACGAGAATTTCTAACATCTTCAGCACGACAAATCATAATCTTTGCTGCTACTGCTGAACAATTGATTGACCAACTACAATCTTTCATCTGTTTCATTGATCCCTGCATGAGTCGCCTAGATTGGTCAACTAAGGAAAGCCGTAAAAAGCTTAGATTAGATTTGAGCCTTCATCTGTGAAACC
Source organism: Populus alba (assembly GCF_005239225.2). Lineage (NCBI taxonomy): Eukaryota > Viridiplantae > Streptophyta > Magnoliopsida > Malpighiales > Salicaceae > Populus > Populus alba. Next base: position 7,221,037 of record NC_133295.1, read on the forward strand.
TTGTGTCTTTTGGTTTTATTAATAGTATATTATTTTGTTTTGTTACTTCTTATATTTGTTTAAGTGTGTTTCAGGTTTGTCATTGTTCATTGTTTCAGGTGATGTCTTCTATACTCTATCTTTCTACCTTAGGACATTGAGGACAATGTCTCGTTTTGGTTGGGGGGAGAGGGTAGTAGTTTTTTAAAAAAAAACTAACCAACTAACTATTTTTGTTTTTTAAAAAAACCATTTGGCAAAACTGTTATTACTAGGATGGTAGAGTAAAGGGGAATTATTTTTGAGACGCATCTTAGTAAAAATTTTCTAATGGTTATCTGCAAAATTCATAACAAGGCCTATTAGAATACTTCTTGAAATATTCAGGTTTATAAACTCTCGCATTGTTATCACTTGATTCTGCTCATATACTCATTTAACAAGTATTCGTAAACCTTCATTTTCACACACAGACTTTCACATATGATTGTGGGTTACACGTTTAATTATTACATTATCAATGTTCTTTTGTTGAAGGTAACAACTAAGGGAAAGGGATAGTATATAATTTGCAAAAAAATAATAATAATAATAATAAAATGATAGTATTGATGATAATAAAAACGTAGATAAGTTTGGTTTCGTAGCCTCCCTAACCTAATCAATTAAGCCCGAAGGGGTGTTTTAACACCTAATACTCTAAAGTCAACTGACTTGGGAGCTATTGGCCCAAAGCTTGTTACATGGGTTGAGGAGAAAAGCTTAAGGGAATCAAACATTGCACTATCTACGTATCAGTATCTGCAACCCGAGTTGGTAAGCTCGTAGGAGTGTCTCAACACCTAATGCCCTAAGACCAACTAGTCTGGGAGTCATTAGCCTAAAACTCGTTACATGGGTTAAAGATACATTGTGTTTTAAGTTGTATGTGAATATAAATAAAAAAAATAGAAAAGAAAAAAAATGTAATAATAATAATAATCCCAGCCCAAGGAAGTTCACCTTAAACATTTTAACATAATATTGTTTTCTTCCAACAAAAGCCCCATCATTTATGTTTTCATATATTGAGCACATAAAAAGAAGGTTTATTAATATCATGTTTAAGAAGTATGAAGCAGGAATATAAATTTAATGAGAGTTTGTTTATCTGGATAGATTAATGGAAGTTGAATGATGAATGCCTTGCTTTGTGGAACTTGCAAATTGTTTCTCTATTTTAACACTTTTGATTACTAGGAACTAGTAATAAGCTGGTTGAGGGGTGTGATTAGTACTTAAAAGTGCATGTTTATCAAGGTTTTATATCATCATTTTGCACTTGAACTATTAATAACTCCTTAACTAAAGCATGTTTTATAATAACAAGTTTGATACTATAAGATACCTTAATTTATGGTAAATGCTCATCTTAAATGCAGGCCTATCACATAAATGAAAGGATTGATTGATGAGTTTAAGTATTGAAAGTGAAAGGACAAAGAGATGGCTAAACTTAGAAAAGAGATGTTGGTGCAGTCCAAACCAGAACATTGCTCGGTAATTGGATCATATCTGGAGCTCTAGATCTCGGATTTAGGTCCTTTTTATATGGATGGAAAGGTAAAACATAGGCCTACAACTTTCATGAGGAGCCCAAGATTTAAAAAGGCTTTTTTGAAGTTCAAATTGTAGGAACAACGAAGAAGTCTGAAGCTGTCCTGCAGCCCAGACACTGTTTAATGTCCAGCCCATATCTTGAGTTCTAGAAGTCCAAATGACCTCTTTTGTTTTTTGTTGGAAAGCTGAGAAAATTTCCTAGAACATTCCTGAGGATTCTTTGCAAATTATGATGTTAGCAATGATGTCTTGTTCAGACAAGAAGATAAGGATTGTCACCAAGTCAAGATGTGGCTACCCACTCATCAATTAGTCAACAAATCAATAGTTTCAAATTTTAGCCTATAAAAGGAGGCATTTACCATGTATTGAGGCATCTTGGTTTCCAGATCAAGATCATGCTCTTGCTTTCTCTCTTTGTATTGCTTATGTTTTGCTTTCATTAATATCAAGTTTATGAACTTCATTTCCTTTCCTTTACTTAGTTAACTTCTTTCTCATTTATGTTCTTGTCCTGTTCATTCATGTTTCTTTCTTTTATTATGTTTAGCTAAGTTAATTATGTCAAGGTGAAAAGGGTACACTAATGGTGTAAGAATAAGTATAATATAAACTTAACATGGACCTTAACATTGGATACTAACATGTTTTATATTTGTTATCTTGTTCACTTTTAATACTTTGCTTATTAAATGGTTAATCTAGATTTATGTTGTATAACACTTGGCACAACAAATACTTGGCACTTTCATAGCCCATACTGTATGGTATAACCGACACCTGAGCTATGAAAGAAACTTGATTTGTTGTTAACATAAGTTATAATCATGAATGCCTGCCAACATTTACAAGTATTATCTTTATTCGAATAAGATAACTAATGTAATCATGTTAACAATTTATAATCTGATTGGAACCTCCTTTATGTGTGGTTTCCAATTGAGTAATAAGAGTTTATACTATACTTGTTTGAAGTACCATTAGTGGATCCTCTAACCTTGACATTTGTTTTTATCATTGTTTAATCCTTACATCTTTTTTATATCTCAAAGCTCTCTTTATTATTACTATTACTATTATTAATATTAGTACTATTACTATTATTATTATTACTATTATAATTATTATTAGTATTACTACTAATTGTTATTATTATTATTATTACTATTACTATTATTGTTATTATTGTTGTTATTGTTGTTCTATTGTTATTTATAATTTATACAATTAACCTCTTTGTGGTTCGACCCCGGTCTTGTCGGGTTATTTATTACTTCGACACTCCTACACTTGGGAGAAGACATCAAGCTTTTGGTCGTGTCACTTGTCAAACTTTTTTTCTTATGTAGTAGAAATTTAGACAATTTTTTTCCCTGGCTTTAAGATGAAATAAAAACTTGAAAAAGATGGCATTTTAGGCTTGTTTCTTCATGAAAGTTGTAGATATGAATGTTAGTGACACGACCAAAAGATTGATGTCTTCTTCCAAGTGCAGGATTGTCGAAGTAATAAATAACCCGACAAGACCGAGGTCGAACCACAAGGAGGTTAACTATATAAATTACAAATAATAATCATAATAATAATAAGTTAAAGAGGACTTTGAGATGTAAGTTTAATGTGAAGATTAAACAATGATAAAAATAAATATCAAGGTTAGAGGATCCAGTAATGGTATTAAAAATAAATGTAATATAAACTCTTTTTATTACTCAACTGGAAACCACACACAAATGAGGTTCTAATCGGATGATTTTTTATTAATAGCTCATTATAAATTGTTAACATGATCATATTAATTATCTTATTTAAGTAACACAAAATTTTTAAATATTGTTGGAATTCATGATGCTAACTTATGTTAACAACAAATCAAGTTCCTTTCATAGTACAGGTGTAGGTTATATCACACGGTTGGCTATAAAAGTGCCAAGTATTTGTTGTACCAAGTGTTCTACAACACAAATTTAGATTAACCATTTAACAAGCAAGGTATTAAGAATTAATAAGATAAAAAGATAAGACATGTTAATACCAAACTTTCTTGGATATAAACATTAAAGTCCATGTTGAGTTTATATTATATATATTCTAACACTATTAGTGAAACCTTTTCACCTTGACAAATAAACTTAGTTGAACATCATGAAGAAGAAAAACATAAATAAACAATATAAGAACATAAACATAATATAAGTTAATTAAGTATAGTAAAAGAAATGAAAAGCATAAACAAGAGATTAATATAATACAAAATAAAAATAAAGATTACAAACTATAAAGAAAAAAAGTGATCTTGATCTGAACACCAAGATGCCTAAATACATGGCAAATGCCTCCTTTTATAGGCCAAAATTTGGAACTATTGATTTGATAATTAATTGTTGAGTGGGTGGCCATATCTTGACTTTGTGACAATCCTTATCTTCTTGTCTGAACAAAATATCATTGCTAATGTTAGAATTTGAACAGATTTCATCATGAAAATTCTAGGAAATTTTCTCAGCTTTCTAACAAAAAAAGAATCAGTGCATTTGGACTTCTAAAACTCGAGATATAGGTTGAACACTGAATAGTGTCTAGGTTGTAGGACAGATTCGGACTTCTCCATTGTTGCTACAATTGGAACTTGAAAATGGCTTTTTTAAATATTGGACTCATGAAATTTTTAGGCCTATGTGTTAGCTTTCCATCCATATATAGCAAACCTAAATCCAAGTTCTAGAATTCCAGTTATGATCCAATGACTTAATAGTATTCTAATTTAAACTAAACCACCATCTCTTTTCTAAGCTTAACTCTCTCTTTCTCTTATCAATTTTAGTAGTTAAACTCATCAATCAATCCTTTTATTTATTTGATAGGCCTGCATTTAAGATGAACATTTACCATAAATTAAAGGTATCTTAAAGTATTAGACATGATATTATAAAACATGCTTGAGAGTACGTCGGTAACTTATTTACCGACTAACTTACCGACAGAATACGTTCGTCGACTTACCTTTCGTTGGTGATTCCACATTCCATCGCTATATCGGTCGAGAAAAAAAAAACCATTTACCAACAGTTTTACAAACAGAATTTGGGCGCAAAAAAAAAAGTTTCCCGCTAGAAAAATACCGACGAACGTTAATCTGTCAGTGATATCACAAGTCACCGACAGTTACTTTCCGTCGGTAAATTGGTCGGTGAATTGTTGAAACACCGAACGAATATATATGTCTGTCAATTCGTCGGTAAGTTAAAATACCGACGAAATTATTCCATCGGTAAATCTATTGGTGAGTCATGAAAATACCAACCGAATTTATCCGTCTGGAAATTTGTTGGTGATGGTCGCGGCTACTGTCTAATGCCGACGGATTAATGTTGTCGGTAAATCCCTCTGTAATTTTTTTTATTTTATTTTTTATTATTATTTAGAATACATAATATAAAATGATATAAATTAATGGTAATAAAAACCAAATATGCAAATAAAATTCATATTAAGCATAAAAAAAAAAATCAAAGTTAAATAATATTCATTACAAAATGAATGTGTTTCAAAAAATTACTAAAATAAATTTTAAAGGGAAATAATGTGTATTAAAAATTAATATAAGGGTCGAGGAGGAGGAGGCTGCTGGTCATACGGCCAAAAAGAATTAGGCGCACATGTTCCACCTTGTGACATGTTTATGACCATTTCGCGAAGCTGTTCGTTGGCCACTCTTTGTTGTTCAGACTCCACTCTTTGTTGTTCTTTGAGTTGTGTGTATGACTCTGATAGGTAGTCGTACTTTTCAGTGAACTGAGCCGTGTGTTGCTGCAAGGCCACAAACTCCTTAGATTGGGAGCTCCCGACGGTTGAAACACTATGGGTCGACCGCAAGTTATCGGCTGTAGTGTTAGAGAGCCTGTAAACCCAATTTTTATCGGGTCCACCTGACGATCCAACCTCCATCCACAAATCTGGATCGAATTCCGGATGGGTCATTGGATCGTCCCCATATCTCTCCTTCAACCGATTATTATAAGTCTCCTAAAAATAAAAAAAGTAATCATCATATTCAATTCAATAAACATAATAACAACTTACAAAATAAAATGGTTGAACAAACATACCACGAAATGTTGAGCACAGATGTAAACGAACTGTTGCGCCCCCTTTTGGCGGCCTTGACTCTGCACGTGCGTCTAAGAGATGTAGCCTATAATGAAAAAAATTTATTAACAACAAACGTTTTGCAATTTATTAACAAATTAATTGAACAAAATATTTCATTTAAATTAATCTTACCATTCGTTTTGCATGTGCAGCAAACGGAACGGAGCCACCGGTGTGCGTTGTCACCGAGCCAAGAATTGGCCGATTCCGGTTGCCAGAACCGGACTATGAGCTTCGTGTGAACCGCTCACACGTCACGTGCTGAAGATAGTGCGGCCATATATCTTCCAGGATGTATATCAGTTTGAAATCCCTCCAAACCGCAACATCTTTCCAGCTTGGAACCCCCTATCCCTCGCTGTTTTTTTTGTCCTTTTTTGGGCTTCGTACCAAAAATCACGCAACCTACTTCACACAAGAAAAAATTACATTTCGAAACATAAATTTTTTTCTAAAAAAAAAATTGTATTGTTTTCGATTTTACCTGGTTACTGCGTGATTTTCCCAGACCCTCCTCACAACAATGTTATGTTCACTGCCCCAGCAAAATCGATCCTGTGTATAAAAATTTAATTTTTTAAAAAAATAATAATTTATTTACAATTATATTAATAATTTATTAAAAATAAGCTGAAAATTATATATTAACACTAACCTCAAATCTGGAAAACCATGCATTGATTTGAAGCATCCATTCAGGATGTCTTGATATCTTACTCCATTGAAACAATGGAATCTCCATTGATGATTTAAACGTCGATGATATTACTCGGGCGGCCTCAATGTTTGTGAACCTGAAAATAAATGAAATTAATGAAATAGTGATTACTTCATAAATTATGTTTTAAATTTTTTTTAAAAAAAAAACTAAAACCTTAACAAACTTGCATTGAAAGGTCGTCCTTTCATTGTGCCTCGTACTTGTGGGTAAATTGATTCCGCTGCGAAGGCACGCCGCATCTGCGCTGTGAACCAGTGCTGGAAGAGGCAGCATCGGTTGACGGCGCAAGTGGTGCAGGTGCCTCTTCTTGAGAGGCATCTAAGAAAATAGCATCCTCGCTGCTAGACAAACTTGCTGCGACCGAACGTGAACGAGTAGCTCTGGTTTTCATTCTCTACATCTACCCAATTTTATATAAACAATTGTATAATAAAATGCAAATGTCAAAAAAAATTCGACAGCACCTCCCCTATACTATATACTACCCAAATCCACAAACCTGCAAATATTCACAATAGCCACAACCAATTGACCCAATCTATACTAATTATTCCAACATATTTAATTACTAATTCTAAAGTAAATTCAACATTAACAATATCAATTCAACAAATTAATCAATAATTATGTCAAGACAACAATAAAATATATTCAATAAACTAAAAAAGAATTATAGACTAACAATTACAATCAATGGAAAAAATTACACAAATCATGCAATGATAGAGTAAAATTACTAATTATTCAAACATATTTAATTATTAATTCTAAGGTAAATTCAACATTTAACAATATTAATTAAACAAATTAATCAATAATTATGGCAACACAACAATAAAATATATTCAATAAATTAAAAAAAAAATTATAGACTAACAATTAAAATAAATGGAAATAATTAAACACAAATCATGCAATAATAGAGTAAAATTACCAATTATTCCAACATATTTAATTACTAATTATAAGGTAAATTCAACATTAACAATATTAATTCAACAAATTAATCAATAATTATGGCAACACAACAATAAAATATATTCAATAAATTAAAAAAAAAATTATAGACTAACGATTAAAATAAATGGAAATAATTAAACACAAATCATGCAATAATAGAGTAAAATTACTAAATATTCTAACATATTCAATTACTAATTCTAAGTTAAATTCAACATTAACAACAAATATTCAACAAATTAACTAATAACAATTATGCCAACACAACAATAAAAAATATTGAAAAAATTCAAAAAAAAAATTATAGACTTTAGGAAAGAAATATACATACCTTAATAATGTGCTGAATTCAAAACTTTATCTACACTCCAAAAAAATACACCAAAACAACAAAAATAAAAATAACTAAAAATAAAATAAAATAAAATAAAATAGAAGAAAACACATATCTTTTAATGTGATGAAGATTCACAACAACAAATCTTGCAAGAGATTCTAGGTGAAAGGCTTGAAGGAATGAAGAGAGGAAAAAAATCAAAATTTTGAGGTGAAAAACGGAGGAGAAGAAAAAATGAACCGAAGGGGCGGGTGCTGCAATATATAAGGCGGTTTAACCGACGGATTCACTGACGAAAATAAAAAATTATTATTATTTTATTTAAATTCGTCGGTAACAGATCAAAAATCCGTCGGTGATTTTTGAATTTCGCATCGAAATTTTTAATTACGCTCCATATTTTCGAGGTCTTTCGGTAATTCTGTTGGGAATAACACCTAGTCAGAGATGCATTTAATGTGCACCCTTTGGAATTCGCACATTCCGTCGGTATTTTCATCGGTATTTGTGTCCCACCGACAAATTACCGACGGAATATGTCCGTCGGTATTGCCATCGGTGATTGTGGCATTTTGCTTAATTATTTTCGAACTCTCTATGAGATGCCGACGGACGGTGGTCCATCGGTATTACCGTCGGTGATTGTGGCATTTTGCTGTAATTATTTTCAAACTCTCTGTGAGATGCCGACAGACGGTGTTCCGTCGATATGGACGTCGGTGATTGTGGCATTTTGCTGTAATTATTTTTGAACTCTCTGTGAGATGCCGATGGACGGTGGTCCGTCGGTATGGACGTCGGTGATTGTGGCATGTTTCTATAATTATTTTCAAACTCTCTATGAGATGCCAACAGACGGTGTTCCGTCGGTATTGACGTTAGTGATTGTTCAATGTACAAGAAATGTTGTGTTTGTATTTCTTATTTACCTTCCCACAAAAACTTGAATAATAAACTGTTCATCGCACAAAACAATAGCAACAATGCTTAAAATACAATAAGCTGGAAAATATTTCGTGTTACAAAATATATCATCCATGATGTAAATTACATGAACAAAAGGGTTTTACACAGGGCTTCGTTTTGATAGTTAGTTAGAATTTTCTTCTTCTTCGTCATCAATTGAATAGTCATCATCTTCATCGTATTCTTTAATATGGATATCATCTTCTTCATCGACATTTGCTTGTCCACTAGAGCTCAAAACAACGTTCAACTCCTCTACGTCAACATTAACAAGAATATCATCGGAAACATGAAAATTTGAATTTTCTTCCAATTCAATCGAAGGAGCAACTCGATATGGTTCAACCAACCCACTAACTTGAAAGACTTCATCTCGCACACTACTTGTGTCTTTGTTCTCATCCTAAACAACCTCGACACGACCCCGTGGTTTCGTTTTTACAATGGACAACCAATCAACTCTTGATCGATCCTTTCTAAATGAAAGGGTGTATGTGTAATAAACTTGTTGACATTGCTTTGCGAAAACAAAGACATCGTTTATGTTGCGGTGTCTACCTTTTGAGTTGATTTCAACTAGACCATAGTGCGGATCAACTCTGATTCCTCTATCAGTCGTGTCATACCAATAGCATTTGAATAAAAACACTTTATTCTGCTCGCTATGATATTGCAGTTCGACGACCTCTTCTAATCTATCATAGTAGTCAACTTCTAACTCACTACTAGTGGATCCCTTAACACAAACACCGCAGTTGTATGTCTTTCTTCCTTGCCCGTATTCTTCAGTATAGAATACATATTCATTGACAAAATACCCGTTGTGGCACTTAACTTTTCTTGCAGGCACGAGGCTTAGTGAAGACAATGACTTAGGCGCACTCCTTCCCATTTGATAAACCTTGTATATATTTTATGTACATCAATAAACAGTAAATGAACTTGAATCTCATTATGACATACATACGTACAGTAATTTTGCAGTTAGAATGTGTTTGTAATAGTTCTTACATGTGTTTTGAACCACGTGGCGAATTGTTCATCTTGTAATTGAAATATCTGGGATTCGGTCAGCTGTGAGTTATTGGAGAGCAAATATTATTGATGCTGCCTGCAAGTGATAATGAGTGTATGATATTATAATATATAATTAATAGTATATTACTGACAAAGTTTAATTAGTATTACACATAAATAAACTTACTGAATAAACGGTCTCAGCTCATCACAGCTAAATAGAACGTAGTTGTGTGCTTGTTTGAATTCTATTTCCGACAAATATCTTCCTCTTACGGCATTTTTAGGTGTGGGTCGTCCAGTATTGGAGAATATTGACAAGTTCCCATTGGAAGGCACTTCACTGCCATCATCATGCCATGGAACGCGATTGATTCTTATTCTCAGATGAGGTTTGAAATAGTACGAGATAAATGTTAAGATCTCCTCAACAATATAGGCCTCACATATCGAAGCCTCAACATACGCCTTGTTCTTAACCTTTTTCTTGAGATTAAACAAGTACCTGCATTGCATTACAATTCAAGTATTTTCAATTAAGAGAAACATAGAAAATACTTTTATATATGAATTACATTGCAACTGTAATATCTAACTGTTCGAATGGGTACATCCATCTATACTGGACCGGTGCTCCAGCTTTTGCCTGGAACAGTAGATGTATAGGGAGATGCTCCATTGAGTCAAAAAATGATGGAGGGAATATCATCTCAAGCATTATTGTTAAAAACACGTTTTAACTCGTAAAATCGTACAATTTTACGAGTTAAAACCAGCAAAACGTGTTGAACCGGAAGCAAAACTCAAAAATGGTCAAACTCGCACAAAACCAGGTCAAACTCGCACAAAACCGTAAAATCGCACAAAATCGTTAAAAACGTTACGATTCCACGAGTTAGATGCAATGTCACGCGGCGTGAATGGAAAATTAGAAATGAAACAGATTTTAACTCAGGGGCTCAGCCGCTCAGGGCATTAGGAATTTAAGGCAATAACACTAACTAATCTATTTTCTTTCCCAATTCCCAGTTCCCACCCAAGTCCCCGACCAGGCGACCACCCTCCTGAGTCCTGCGACTTTGTCGGTTCGTCACTGTCTCAAGGTCACCCCATGGTCCCCTAGACTCCTCACCTGTGAGTCTGTGACTTCATCATCGTCCCTGACTCCTTGTCTCACACTCTCCTTGCCTCCATCGTCCAAAGTCGTAGACGTCGTCCAGAGTCCCAGACGAAGGTAAGCAATGATTCTCAATCCCAAGCTTTGTTTTTTTTTCTGTCTAATTAAGTGATTAGAGACAAAAAATTGTTTGGGTATGCTGTGATCTTGCTTAATTAAGTGGTTTGCTTCTGTCGGGGGAATTTTTTTTGGTTTGATCTGGACAATGGGCAATTGGGCATGCTGAAGTTCTGCAATCTGTGAACTGTGAAGTGTGAATTTGTGAAGTGTGAAGTGTGAATTTTTTTCTATTTGATGTTGCTTGCTTTGCTGTGACTTGATCACCGGGCTTGATGAATAACCGTGCTTTTGATTTCTGTGATTCTCCCCATTCCTGATACCCATCTTGTGATCATTGAATTTATTGCCATTTTGTGAAGCTTGAACTGCATAAAAGGCATTGAAAGCTTAATTCCCAACAGAAAAGGAGGCGTTGTGCCTTTGTGATATTAAAGCTCATTTTATAATCTGCATAAAGTGCATTATGTTTGTGTCATTCTGCGAAATGACAGTGTGAATTGTGATTGCTATAAAGTTTACAGCATACCCGTAGGCTGTAGCTTTCTCATTGTGAATTTGTGATTGACACCAAGGCTGTTTTGGTTGAATGGTTGTCACTAATTGCATTCTGTTTGTGTCATTCTGCGAAATGACACTGTGAATTGTGATTGCTACAAAGTTTGCAGCATACCCGTAGCTTTCTCATTGTGAATAATGTATTGAACTGTAGGATACATGGCTTCTAAAAAAAATACAAGTGGCAATAGACTTGACATGGGATGGCAATATGGCATAGATGTTGACAAGAATTCAAGAAAAGTGCAGTGCAAGTTTTGTCAGAAAATTATTAGTGGAGGCATTTGTATTGTTTATTTTAGTTTTATTTCAATTATGTATTTTAATATGTTTGGACATTTGTATTGTTTAAAATATTTTACTTCCGATTTTACAATTTTAGTTAAAAAAATTTATTTCTGATTTTACGATTTTACGATTCGAGTTTACGAGTCGAGTTTAAATTGAATGTTCTGTGTCGTGTCAAAAAAGCGTTTTTGACAACCTTGATCTCAAGTTTGCATAGTGTCTCGATGATATTCGTTTGAAGCCTCGCAATGTGCTCAACATTCAACTTGCTGGAGCATATATCTCTGCAGAAATGACTGATCTCCGTCAGTGCATCCCATATTTCATTTGGCAACAAATCACGAAAAGCTAATGGGATGAGTGTTTGCATAAACACGTGGCAATCATGACTCTTCATTCCATACAATCTGCAGTCTTCTATATTAACTAGCCTTGATATGTTCGATGCATGTCCATCCGGAAAATGCAGACTCTTAAGCCATTTGTAGACTAGCAGTTGTGCGTTTTTCTCTAACATGAAGCTTGCCCTTGGTTTTGCGACTCGTGACTCATCATAAACCAACTCCATATTTTTACGGTTACAGTATAAAGTTATATCCAATCTAGCCTTGATGTTGTCCTTTGTCTTCCCCTTCACATCCATGACGGTGTTGAAAATGTTCTCAAACACGTTCTTTTCAATGTGCATGACGTCAAGGTTATGGCGGAGCAGATTGGTCTTCCAATAAGGAAGCTCCCAAAAGATACTTCACTTTACCCAATTATAGGTCAAACCAAAACCAGGAAACTTTTGTTTACCTGATTGAAGGCCAAACACAATGTTACCGTACTCGGATACAACATCATGCAATTCTTCACCAGAAAGATGCGGGGATGCAACATCTTTTTCAACTCTACCAACAAAGAAATCTTTTCTGTTCTTTCTATACCTATGATTAAGTGGCAAGAAGCGACAGTGACAGTCAAAAAAAGAAGCTTTACCTCCGTTTGCTAGCGTGAATGCCTTGTTGTTTTCCATGCAGTATGGACATGCGAGTTTCCCATGCATGCTCCAACCAGAAAGCATTCCATAAGCTGGAAAATCAATGATAGTCCATATCAAAGCCGCCCTCATAAGGAAATTTTATTTCCTCGATATATCATAAGTCAGAGCTCCGAAGGACCACAACTGCGCCAACTCATCAATCAACGACCGAAGACAAATATCTATATTCTGCCCGGGCTGCTTAGGCCGGGTATAACAGTAGATAAAAACATGAACTCCGGCCTCATACACATTCCCGGTGGCAAGTTATAAATTGTGAGTATAACCGATCAACAAGAATAAGGAGTAGCAAATGACCCAAATAGGTTGAATCCATTTGTACATAACCCAAGACGCACATTCCTTGATTCAGCTGAAAAGTCAGGATGCACACTGTTAAAGCGTTTCCACGCTTTGCCATCAGAAGGATGCACCATCACACCATCAATCGCATCATGTGCTTGGTGCCATGCCATGTGCTCAGCAGTCCTTGGTGACATGAATAACCTCTACACTCTATGTGTGATCGGGAAGTATCTAAGTTTTTTATAGGCCACTAGAGTCTTTTCCATGCCAGTTATGGGTTTATAACGGGAATGCCTGCATGTCATGCACTTGGTCATCTCAGCATTTTCAAGGTAGCATAACATGCAGAAGTTAGGGCACATGTCAATTTTTTGGTATCCTAAACCAAGGGGTTTCATCATAGACTTCGCAGCATAGAAGTTCTCTTTCAGCCTGTTCCCTTCAGGTAAAATGCTTCTTGCCCATTCAATAATTTTGTCATACCCGGCCTCACTCAGCCCGTGATCTGACTTGATGGTGAACACCTGTGCCACGACCGATAATTTACTGTGGTTTGTGCAGCCATCCCATAATGGTTCATCAAAATCTTTCAATAAATCAAAAAACCTAGCTGCATCTGCATTAGGTTCTTCTTCTACAATTGGACATTGACTGACATTACCTTGATTTATTCTCATTGCATCCATAACCATATTTCTGTAAGGATTAGTGTTGTCATTTGTCGTTTCATGCACGTTGCTAGCACTAGAAGTTGACCCAACCACCGTTTCTCTCATTCTCCTCTTACTAACAAATACTTCTCCATGTGCATACCAACACTGGTAATTCTTCATAAACCCTTTATGTAGAAGATGCATCATTACAACATCTGGATGCAAATACTTTTTATTTTGACACTTCATGCATGGACACCTTATACCGCCTCTAGTAAAATTTCTGGGAATAGATGTTGTGAAATTAATAAAACCCTGAACCCCGTTACAATAATCCATCCTCCGCAATCTTTGGGATGAATCTCGATACATCCATGAACGATCATCCATGACTTATATATATCGAACCTCTATAAAATTATGATGACATCATGTATTAATTAACTAAGTTAGGTAAATAAACTTGCAAAAATATTACTTTACCTCGAGATTATCCAACGAACCAATCACAACTTCTCATAAATATTAAATATTCATTATGATAATTTATTTAACGTCCATACGTACAAATTAATATATATAAATTTACGAAAATTACCACACCGCAATACCATTGATAAAACTTAAAACGAACCCATTAACCAAGCTATTCATTATTTTAAAACAGCACATGTAATTCGGTAATTTCATAAAGTTTAAACGATTTACAAACAAACACAATCTAATTGCAAAAACTAAAACAAACCATAATATGTATAAAATTATACATTCATATACTACAAGTTAATTTCTTTCAGAAATAACAATAAAACATGTACATCTACTAAAAACATACATATACTAAGAAAAACAACAAATTAAATTGACATTTAAATGTTAAAATTTAAAAAACGAGAATTACTTACAAAAATTAATAAAATCCATCAGAAAATCAAAACACGGATGTTGTGACCACGAAACTTCAAGAAATATAACTTGTTGTGCTAAGATAAGGGAGATTTTTGCTTGGGTGTTGGCTGATTGCAGATGGGGAGAGTTGGGATTAGGAAGAAGAAGGAGAAATAGGGGAGGAGAGGGTTGGCAGCAGGGAATTATATTAACTTTTTCTGGTGGATACACCGACGGAAATATCCGTCGGTGTTTCTGTCGGTAAAATAGACACGTCACCGTACGGATCAGTCATTTCAAATCCATCGGTGATCCCGTCGGTAAGTTTAACGGTGAACCAGTCACGTCACTGTACGGGCCCGTCCTTTTGCGTCCATAAAAAAAAAACCTCCCTACCAAAACATTCACGTCAGCCACCCGCCTTTTTTTTTTAATCCTGAACTTTCCCTCCGTAATTCGGTCGGTAACTACCGATGGAATAGACCTTCTATTCCATCGGTAGTTACCGACCGAATTACGGACGGAAAGTTCAGGATTAAAAAAAAAAAAAAGGTGTATGTCTGTCGGTAGTTACCGACCGAATTATGAACGAAAAATGTATGTCGGTAATTTTGACCTCAAATTGCCAATAGAAATATTCCGTCGATAAATCCGTTGTTATTAAGCGAATTTCTGATAGTGTAATACCAATAGGTTTTGTTGGCATTGTCAGTGATATGATTGATTGAAATGGTTAATCTCCCGGAACAAGAGAGGAGTTGATAGCACTAGTTGGTATTGTCAGACATATGGATTGGATGACTAACTCCAGCCATGAAGCCTAACGATGCCAGTGGAGTTACACTAGTAAAGGTAAGGTTTAGCAAGTTGATTAGTGATTAGTACTTAAAAGTGCATGTTTATCAAGGTTTTATATCATCATTTTGCACTTGAACTATCAATAACTCCTTAACTAAAGCATGTTTTATAATAACAAGTTTGATACTATAAGATACCTTAATTTATGGTAAATGCTCATCTTAAATGCAGGCCTATCACATAAATGAAAGGATTGATTGATGAGTTTAAGTATTGAAAGTGAAAGGACAAAGAGATGGCTAAACTTAGAAAAGAGATGTTGGTGCAGTTCAAACCGGAACATTGCTCGGTAATTGGATCATATCTGGAGCTCTAGATCTCGAATTTAGGTCCTTTTTATATGGATGGAAAGGTAAAACATAGGCCTACAACTTTCATGAGGAGCCCAAGATTTAAAAAGGCTTTTTTGAAGTTCAAATTGTAGGAACAACGAAGAAGTCTGAAGCTGTCCTGCAGCCCAGACACTGTTTAATGTCCAGCCCATATCTTGAGTTCTATAAGTCCAAATGACCTCTTTTGTTTTTTGTTGGAAAGCTGAGAAAATTTCCTAGAACATTCCTGAGGATTCTTTGCAAATTATGATGTTAGCAATGATGTCTTGTTCAGACAAGAAGATAAGGATTGTCACCAAGTCAAGATGTGGCCACCCACTCATCAATTAGTCAACAAATCAATAGTTTCAAATTTTAGCCTATAAAAGGAGGCATTTACCATGTATTGAGGCATCTTGGTTTCCAGATCAAGATCATGCTCTTGCTTTCTCTCTTTGTATTGCTTATGTTTTGCTTTCATTAATATCAAGTTTATGAACTTCATTTCATTTCCTTTACTTAGTTAACTTCTTTCTCATTTATGTTCTTGTCTTGTTCATTCATGTTTCTTTCTTTTATTATGTTTAGCTAAGTTAATTATGTCAAGGTGAAAAGGGTACACTAATGGTGTAAGAATAAGTATAATATAAACTTAACATGGACCTTAACATTGGATACTAACATGTTTTATATTTGTTATCTTGTTCACTTTTAATACTTTGCTTGTTAAATGGTTAATCTAGATTTATGTTGTATAACACTTGGCATAACAAATACTTGGCACTTTCATAGCCCATACTGTATGGTATAACCGACACCTGAGCTATGAAAGAAACTTGATTTGTTGTTAACATAAGTTATAATCATGAATGCCTGCCAACATTTACAAGTATTATCTTTATTCGAATAAGATAACTAATGTAATCATGTTAACAATTTATAATCTGATTGGAACCTCCTTTATGTGTGGTTTCCAATTGAGTAATAATAGTTTATACTATACTTGTTTGAAGTACCATTAGTGGATCCTCTAACCTTGACATTTATTTTTATCATTGTTTAATCCTTACATCTTTTTTACATCTCAAAGCTCTCTTTATTATTACTATTACTATTATTAATATTAGTACTACTACTAGTATTATTATTACTATTATAATTATTATTAGTATTACTACTAATTGTTATTATTATTATTATTACTATTACTATTATTGTTATTATTGTTGTTATTGTTGTTCTATTGTTATTTATAATTTATACAATTAACCTCTTTGTGGTTCGACCCCGGTCTTGCCGGGTTATTTATTACTTCGACACTCCTACACTTGGAAGAAGACATCAAGCTTTTGGTCGTGTCACTTGTCAAACTTTTTTTCTTATGTAGTAGAAATTTAGACAATTTTTTGCCCTGGCTTTAAGATGAAATAAAAACTTGAAAAATATGGCATTTTAGGCTTGTTTCTTCATGAAAGTTGTAGATATGAATGTTAGTGACACGACCAAAAGATTGATGTCTTCTTCCAAGTGCAGGATTGTCGAAGTAATAAATAACCCGACAAGACCGAGGTCGAACCACAAGGAGGTTAACTATATAAATTACAAATAATAATAATAATAATAATAAGTTAAAGAGGACTTTGAGATGTAAGTTTAATGTGAAGATTAAACAATGATAAAAATAAATATCAAGGTTAGAGGATCCACTAATGGTATTAAAAATAAATGTAATATAAACTCTTTTTATTACTCAACTGGAAACCACACACAAAGGAGGTTCTAATCGGATGATTTTTTATTAATAGCTCATTATAAATTGTTAACATGATCATATTAATTATCTTATTTAAGTAACACAAAATTTTTAAATATTGTCGGAATTCATGTTGTTAACTTATGTTAACAACAAATCAAGTTCCTTTCATACTGTCGGTTATACCATACAGTATGGGCTATAAAAGTACCAAGTATTTGTTGTACCAAGTGTTATACAACATAAATCTAGATTAACCATTTAACAAGTAAAGTATTAAAAGTGAACAAGATAACAAATATAAAACATGTTAGTATCCAACGTTAAGGTCCATGTTAAGTTTATATTATACTTATTCTTACACCATTAGTGTACCTTTTTCACCTTGACATAATTAACTTAGCTAAACATAATAAAAGAAAGAAACATAAATGAACAAGATAAGAACATAAATGAGAAAGAAGTTAACTAAGTAAAGGAAAGGAAATGAAGTGCATAAATTTGAGATTAATGAAAGCAAAACATAAGCAATACAAAGAAAGAAAGCAAGAGCATGATCTTGATCTGGAAACCAAGATGCCTCAATACATGGTAAGTGCCTCCTTTTATAGGCCAAAATTTGGAACTATTGATTTGTTAATTAATTGATGAGTGGGTGGCCACATCTTGACTTGGTGACAATCCTTATCTTCTTGTCTCAACAAGACGTCATTGCTAACATCATAATTTGCCCAGAATCCTTAGGAATGTTCTAGGAAATTGTCTCAGCTTTCCAACAAAAAAAAGATGAGGTCATTTGGACTTCTAGAACTCAAGATATGGGCTGAACACTAAATAGTGTTTGGGCTGCAGGACAGCTTCGGACTTCTTCGTTGTTCCTTCAGTTTAGACTTCAAAACGGCCTTTTTAAATCTTGGGCTCCGCATGAAAGTTGTAGGCCTTTGTCTTACCTTTCCATCCATATAAAATGGACCTAAATCCGAGATCTAGAGCTCCAGATATGATCCAATTACCGAGCAATGTTCTGGTTTGGACTGCACCGGCATCTCTTTTCTAAGTTTGGCCATCTCTTTGTCCTTTCACTTTCAATACTTAAACTCATCAATCAATCCTTTTATTTATGTGATAGGCCTGCATTTAAGGTGAACATTTACCATAAATTAAGGTATCTTTTAGTATCAAACTTATTATTATAAAACATGTTTTAGTTAAGGAGTTATTGATATAACCTACACCTGTACTATGAAAGGAACTTGATTTGTTGTTAACATAAGTTAGCATCATGAATTCCGACAATATTTAAAAATTTTGTGTTACTTAAATAAGATAATTAATATGATCATGTTAACAATTTATAATGAGCTATTAATAAAAAAGTATAATCATGAATGTCTGCCAACATTTACAAGTATTAGCTTTATTCGAATAAGATAACTAATGTAATCATGTTAACAATCTATAATCTGATTGGAACCTCCTTTATGTGTGGTTTCCAATTGAGTAATAAGAGTTTATACTATACTTGTTTGAAGTACCATTAGTGGATCCTCTAACCTTGACATTTATTTTTATCGTTGTTTAATCCTTACATTAATCTTTCAACTCAAAGTTCTTATTAATTTATTCCTTCTCTTCTTTATTATTGTTGTTGTTGTTGTTGTTGTTGTTGTTCTTATTATTATTATTATTATTATTATTATTATTATTATTATTATTATTATTATCTGTTCATAAACTCAATATATAGGCTGGAAACCTGTGACCCGATCTTTTAGATCATTCTCAGGTATAACAACGCCACGTACTGAGTATTATTATTATTATTACTATTACTAGTACTACTATTGTTATTATTATCGTTATTAATGTTATTGTTGCGTTGTTATTTATAATTTATACAATTAACCTCTCTGTGGTTCGACCCCGGTCTTGCCGGGTTATTTATTACTTCGACACTCCTGCACTTGGGAGAAGACATCAAGCTTTTGGTCGTGTCAATTAGTATCCAGAAAGTGGATGCTAATGATACCAGGTTAAATGGTATTAGTGTGTGTGTGTGTGTGTGTTTTATTAGTATCTAGAAAGTGAATGCAAATGATAATAGAATAATGGTATCGGCATATATTGATTAGTATCAAGAAAGTAGATGCTAATGATACCGGGTAAATGGTAATGGCATATATGATTGACCTAACTTATGGGTGATTATGAGTGTTAAAGGATTGGTGACATTTACTAAGTTTTGGTGTGAAAAAAATTATAAGAAAGGAAGATGTATATATTGTATGTAAAATAATGGTTAGTCACTTGATTAAACATAAAGGCATCAATATAATGGATCCAGTGGGATTAATTTGGTTTACCCAATGGAGTTCAAATAATGATTAAAAGAACAAATTCATTAGATGATTAAACATCTAAGAGGAATGAATATTAAAGGCTGACTATAAAATTAATAAAAATGTTCTTATATGATGGAAGGTGTATTAACATGTGTTGAAAATGTTCAAAGATTTAATGATGTTTTGCTGACTAAATTGTCATATGATAATTTTGCAATGTATAATATTTGATTTTAGGTTTAATTCATCATGTTGCTATCTAATTTTTTACCCTATTCTTGAAACAATTTTGAAAAAAACAAAAAAAAAACGATAAAAATTCAAAAACAAAATATGTTCTTGACGTCTTTGCATCACTTGCAATGACTTTTCTTTATATGTGTTTGGTTGTTAACACTTTTTTTTAAGTCGAAGTTGATGTTATCTTTTTTCAAAAAAATCAAAACATAAAAAAAATCAAAGTGGAAAAGAAAACTAAAAGTAAATAGATAAAAGTTGAGGGGCTAAATTATTTTTAAGTTTCATGTTCATCAAGTTTACTTTGAAGACCAAATAATTAAAAATAATAAATTTAGTTATTTATAAATATATGATTATACCACACACAAAAAGCGAGGTTGAGATTTGAGGAGAGAATTTCACAAGAAGAATGGATTTTAAAGAGAATTAATTAGAGCATACAAAATCACATAACATAAAACATTCTCCTACCCACCAGCACACTCACACGAGAAGGAAAGAAACAAACAAAAACACAGAAAAGGTTTCCTTGACCTCCTAAAAACACACAAACCCCATGAGAGCAAGAGATAAATTAATCACTCTTCTCTCCTGGCCAACTGTGACTTCTTATTCTCCAGCAACAACGGCTTGTTCATATACCAGCACAACCACCGTGACCTCAGTCGTGAAACGCATCCTCCTGCAACATTTGTTTGAAAGAGCAACAAAGTGTAGCGTTGCAGCCGGATCTGCAACGGATCCCTCTCATCAGTGTAGCAACTGACATCTTCCCCAACTGCTCGTGGTTTCATTTAAATCTTCATAGAAGAGCAGCTCTGCACCAGCACAACCATTATCCTCCTTCAGCAGCAAGCAACCTCTGTCAACCATGAGCTTCATTCACGCCAACAGCAGTAGGAGTCCATCCTCAAGCATCAACAACTTTGCTTCTAGCTGAGAGTCTCATCCACAACTCGGTCAGGATTAGCAGCAGCTCAGCCTCGGCCATCTCTGTCCGCCGTGAGCCTCAGTCAGCCATGGCAACCACCTTTCCAACAACAACAGCAAGCCATGGCAGTTTCTCCTTCCTGTAACTTATCTCTCGTCTTCTCAAGTAGCAGTGGTTGTTTTCCTCGGCCACTTCAGTAGCTTCAATCATGAGTAGAGTCTCCTGAGTAGCAGCAAACTCTCGCAGGCAGCAAGGGTTTAACCAGCTCAATAACACTCTGACGGGTTGGCTTCAACACCAGACCGACGCCAGGTAAGGTTTCTCTTCTACTTCCTTAAGTTATATGCTCTTTTAGGATTAGTTCCGATTGCTGCATGAAACTAGAAATGGTATGTTAATATAAGAATAAAGATTGTAACTAGAAAAAGGCATGTTGTGCATGTAATTTCTTGGCAAAATAACTGTTGTTTATCATTTTGATGCCAAATAACATGCATTTCAAGTAGATAATGTTTTTGGGCCAAGCTTGTGAAAGAACAAAAGGAGGTCGGGCCCAATCATTTTTTGGGGCTATTTTTCCCTTTTAGGCTGAGTTGTGGGTCTGCGTTGTGGGTCTGTAAATTGGACTTCAATGTAAAGATGTGTGCTTGGGCTATGTTTATGTTTAAACATATCCTATAATCCAAGATTACACGGGATGGTTTTTTTTTGTTTTTGGATCAAATATGATATTTGCGATTTTTTGGGCTAATGAGTTTATGGGTTTTAAAGTCAGGTTTGGATTATTACATTGCATTAGAGTCTGTTGTACCTTTCTCTTAATTACAAGCTAAAAAAATAAAAATATATATAATAATAATTAAAAAAAATCTTTCTTTTAAAAATAAAATTTTATTTTAAATAACATACGTCAAATCTCTTAAAAATATAAAAAAAATCATATCTTGTTTAAAAATTAAAATACATAGCATGTTTTAATTTTTTTAATATGCATTTTTTATTTAATAAACAATTTACTAAATTCATAAGAATTTGGTCAATATTTCAATAACTCATAAAATCTAAATTCATGAGAACTAATGGTCAATATTTTAGTATAAATATTGGACCTACAAGTCAGCTTGTATTTAAATATTAGGAGTTGACCGGAAAATTCTTGTAATTATTCTAAATATCCATCAATTTTAATTGGGAGAGCTTTTCATCACAACACACGAGTTGTGAAAAACCATTTTGCCTTCCATTATAGGTGAATGTTGTTAGGGCTTCTACATGGATCCTCTCTATAAGAATTCATTTGGACACATGAGCCCATAATAAATTCGAAAAGCCAAATTTATTCACATTAATAAATCTTCACCTCAAGCTATAGATAGACCACCGGTTAGAAACTCATCAAAACTTTTAAACCATATTCCTAACTTATAAACAAAATTAAAGTATTTATAGTTTAACAAGATAAACCCTATTGGAATATTAGAAAGAAATTAAAACCTAAATATAAATGCATTTAAAAGTACTTTTAAAATAAAATAACAAAGCTAAAATCTTAATAAATAAAGTCCAATCCATATAATAACTTATAGGCCTCATCAAAAGGCATTTATGATGTCTGATCACAATAAAATTCATACCATAAAGGATATAGAGCCTTTAAAATCTTCTAGAAAGATTTTAGCCCAATCCATTAGTTGAATAGAAAGTTATCACCATTAACAGAAAGATATGTGGTAAAGCTCTAAAATATGCTAAACAACTTCATCTCTTATTTGGATCACATTGGTCAAAGCTTAATCATCCTTTAAACTCAACTTCATGCTTGATGCCATTTTAGAAGGGAGTTTTTAATCTTACTCGGCCAAAATGTCTTGAATCAACTCATTGAATGCCTATTTGCTTTTGGATCTTGCCCTTGTAATTAGAACAATCAATATATGTAATGGATTTTGTGGTGTTATTTGTTAATTCTCTTCACCCACCTTCTCCTCAAAAGGATTTGATCTTGAATCTATCACCTGTATTAAAAAGAAAGGATTAGAAACATTAAATATAGTACTAATGTTATACTTAACTCGAAGATCCAACTTATATTAATTATTGCTGACCTATTTATGAACTTAAAATGAGTCATTCCTTCTAGGATGCAACTTAGATCTCCTATAGGATGAAAATCTTT
This sequence comes from Populus alba, assembly GCF_005239225.2. Classification (NCBI taxonomy): domain Eukaryota; kingdom Viridiplantae; phylum Streptophyta; class Magnoliopsida; order Malpighiales; family Salicaceae; genus Populus; species Populus alba. The sequence continues at coordinate 7,244,330 of NC_133295.1, forward strand.
CCTTCCTTATATGCAGCTAAACCTAATCACCAGGTTCAGAAACCAAGTACCTATGACCTTTGTTAGCTTTAGATTCATTTTGGTCATTCTTTCTTTTTATGTGTCACCAAACACTCATGAAGTTTCTTCACCATTTCTATACATTTTGCACTAACAAGGCTATGAAAAATAACTTTATCCATGCAAAAAGTATAATTATTTAAATTGGTATACAATTTTTCATTTCTCAAAACATTAAGCACAAAACACAAATGGTTAGCATGTTTATTTAAGTTTTTATTGTAAACCAATATATCATCAAAATAGACTATCATATACCTGCATGCCTATAAATGCACAAAATTCATGATTCACCAATCTTATAAGTGTACTCGATGCATTGGTAAGATCAAATGTCATGACTAACAATTCATACAAACCAAATTTAGTCTTAAAAGCAATTTTGCATTCATCATTTATTTCCATTCTAATTTGATGATATCCAGTTTTCAAATCAATTTTTGTAAAAACATACGAACCATGTAATTCATCTAATATGTCACACAGCTGATTAGTACTTAATAGTGTATTTTTATCAAGGTTTTATATCATTATTTTGCACTTGAAGTATCAATAACTCAATTAAAGCATGTTTTATAATAACATATCTAATAATATAAGATACCTTTAATTTATGGTAAATGTTCATCTTAAATGCAAGCCTATCACATAAAATGAAAGGATTGATTGATGAGTTTAAATACTGAAATTGAAAGGACAAAGAGAGAGTCAAACTTAGAAAAGAGATGTTGGTGCAGTCCAAACTAGAATACTATTCGGTAATTGGGTCATATCTGGAGTTGTAGATCTCAGATTTAGGTCTGCTTTATATGGATGGAAATGTATGACATAGGCCTATAACTTTTATGGGAGTCCAAGATTTTAAAAAGCCATTTTCAAGTCCAAATTATAGCAACAACGGAGAAGTCCGAATCTGTCCTATAGCCCAGATACTGTTCAATGTTCAACCCATATCTCGAGTTCTAAAAGTCGAAATGAACTCAATTTTTTTTCCTAAAAAGATAAGACAATTTCCTAGAACTTTCATGAGTATAGTTGGTTCCAATTATGATGTTAGCAATGACGTTTTGTTCTGACAAGAAGATAAGAATTTTCACCAAGTCAAGAGTTGGCCACCCACTCAACAATTAGTCATCAAATCAATAGTTTCAAATTTTGACCTATAAAACGAGGCATTTGCCATGAATTTAGGTATCTTGCTTGTTCAGATCAAGATCATGCTCTTTATTTCTTTCTTTATATTTTTGTAATGTTTAAGTTTTATTTCATGTTATATTTTTCATAATCTCTTGTTTATGCTTTTCATTTCCTTTACTATACTTATATTCGTATGTTGTTTATTTATGTTTCTCTTCTTTATTATGTTTAGCTAAGTTTATTATGTCAAGGTGAAAAGGTTACACTAATGGTGTAAGAATAAGTATAGTGTTAATATTAACATGTTTTATCTTTTTATCTTACTAATTCCTAATACCTTGCTTGTTAAATGGTTAATTTAGATTTATGTTGTATAACACTTGGTACAACAAATACTTAGCACTCTTATAGCCCAACCGTATGGTATAACCTACACCTATGCTATAAAAGGAACTTTATTTGTTGTTAACATAAGTTAGCATCATGAATTTCTGACAATATTTAAAAGTTTGGTGTTATTTAAATAAGATAATTAATATAATCATGTTAACAAATCATTTGATTGGAACCTCCTTTGTGTGTGGTTTCCAGTTGAATAATAAGAGTTTATACTATACTTGTTTGAAATACTACTAGTGGATCCTCTAACCTTGACATTTGTTTTTATCATTGTTTAATCCTCACATTAATCAAACATCTCAAAGTCCTCTTTAACATCTTCTTCTTCTTCTTCTTCTCATCATCATCATCATCATCATCATCATCATCATTATTATTATAGTTAACCTTCCTGTGGTTCGACCCCGGTCTTGTCGGGTTATTTATTACTTCGACACTCCTACACTTGGGAGAAGACATCAATCTTTTTGTCGTGTTAAGAGCCTAAGAATAAAAAATATATACTTTACTGTAATGTTGTTGATAGCCTGATAATCAACAAATATCCTTCAATATCAATCCTTTTATGGCATAAGTAACATTGAACTGCACATGCACTCATGCTCTTCTTTATGTACCCTTTAGCCACCAGCTCCTCAACTTGCCTTTGATGCTTCTTTGTCTTTTTAGGAATTACTTATATAGGCTAAACAATTAGGAATCACAACTCTATGTACAAGATCAATTTGATATTTTATTTCTTTTGTGGCAACTCATTAGGAACATCTTCGGGAAACACATCCTTAAATTCTTAAAATAAATAAACAACAACACTAGAAATAGAAGGATTAAGATTGTTGGTATTAAAACATTTCTCTTTGTAAAAAAAAAGTACAAACATATGATGGCTAATATAAAAAAGCCTCTTGACCTTACTATCTTTTACATAAAAACTCATTTGTTTCCTTGTTTTTCTCTTAAGACTCCATTTTCTCTTTTTCTCATTTTTTTTCTCTTGTCATTGCCAACTCTCTATTTTCCGCTCTCTTGGCTGAATCTGACTTTTCTCTCCTCTTAATAATTTGATTTTTCTCTCATGTCAAAGTATTTGGTCAAAACACCATTTTCACTCCCTTCAACTTTACTCTCTCTTTTCAATGTCATTTGATCCTCATAAACTTGTTTTAGTGATAACAATATAAAAATGGTAGATTTTCCATCTTTATAAATGAATATTTATTCTTAAACCCATCATGTCCAACCTTTTTATCAAACTATTATTGTCTCCCCAAAAATAAATGTATTGCATGTATAAGAATAACATCACACAAAACTATATCACTGTACCTCAAAATAAAAAATGAGACCAAAATCTATTTATTCACCTTTACTCCCCCCACACTCATTCAACCACTATAACTTATATGGCCTATGATGTTTTATAGTAGGTAAATTTAACTTTTACACAAGAGTAGTACTACTTACATTAACACAACTCCCTCCTCCATAATCATATATACCATATTACTGATGTTGCATCTTGTATGGAAAATATGATCTTTTTATTGTTCTATATTATCTTTTTTTTACTTAAACACTTAATAAAAGCCTAACCACAAATGATTCACCCTCAATCAGATTCTTTACCTCGTCATCACTAGTATCCTTAAATGGTAGCTTTTTCTCATCATCGCTATCATTTTTGGTTTCCACCTCCCAATAGATATGCAAGATCATAGTTTTTATTATTATTATTTTATTGAAAAGCTATGTGACCTTATGTGAATCTCTTGATCACATGGTCAAGCAATGCACAACAAAGATGATACAACCCTTAAAAAGCCAAAACATCAGGTTTGATAGGAGTGTGAGACAATGAAAACTTATCTCAAGGTACTAACACTATTGGAATAAAAAAAACCTTTACCCAACGAATACCAATTCACGAATGAGAAGTTTAATGAAAATGCTACAAGGTCAGTTATACCTTGATAAGTCAATTCATTCTTTTTCTCAGCAAACAAAGTGTGTTGTATTACACAAAACACAAGTTTATTTCATAAATCCAAAAACAAGATGTCACATCCTTGTAGAAAAAAAATCTTTGCTAAATAGAAAGACTACAAGTCAAAAGAAAGTACATAACAAAATTTATGCATCATGTTCTGATGTAAATTGATAGGCCTTCACCAAATCTTATTGACCTTAAATTTACACTAATATAGAACAATATTCCTAGAAACTCTAGGTAAATTTTCAACCCGATCCAATGATTGGATTTAGAATTATGATTGTTGCTGTAAAACTGGACAAAGGCACAATTACACTAGAATCTGAATTTTATTCTTTAACCCTTTCTTGGATCATATCATTCCCTCTCTCTTCAAGATGATTCATCCTAGAATCACCAATAGGTATAATAGATGTTTCACAAGCCTCTTATTTAAGCTATTAGAGCTTTTTTCTTGCTAATACTCACCTCCAATAATTTTGTATAAAAGTAGTAGCTCTTATCTTACATCTTTCATCCTTTTAGTGGCGTTGCTCTTCTCTCTCTGAAGCTTGTCATTCATAGAATAATGCGTTTAATTTATCAAATTCATTCATTAGAACCCAAAATTTTTGGGATAGATCTTTCCATTTTTCATCAAAAACACCAATATATTTCTTCCTCTCCCTTTTGATACCACCTTTCTTTTAGATACCTCCTCTTCATTGTAATACTCCCTTTGTATTTTTTTTCTTACTCTAAGTTTTCAAACTAGATAGAAAAAAAAAAGACAATAAGGACTAGAGAAAACTAACTCGAAACAAAAGGAAGGTTAGAAACAAGTAGATTTAACGTAGAACAAGATAAAAAAAAATGAAATTAATAAAAGGATATAACTTGATTAATTAAGTCAAGTTCTAATACCAAATGATGTGAACCTCTTGATCACGTGGTCAAGTAACCCACAATGTAGATGATATAACTCCTGTAAAGCAAAGAAATTAGGTAAGATAAGAGTCTGATATAATAGAAATTTGTCAGTACTATTGAAATAAAAAACCTTTGCCCAACAAATACTAATTCACGAATGAGAAGTATAATGAAGATAACACAAGGTCAATTATACCTTGATAAGTCAATTCATTCTTTATCCTAATAAAATAAATTGTTGCATCACACAAAACACAAGTTTATTCATAGGAAAATGATACCTCAGCCTTATAGGAAAATGATCTTTGCCGAATAAGAAGTCCACAAGTCAAAAGAAAGTAATTAATAAACTTTGCACATCCTGTTATGACGTATATCGCAAAGCCTTCCTGAAATCTGAATGACCTAAAATTTACCCCAACATAGAACAATATTTCGAGAAACTCTGTGTAAATTTTGAACTAAATCCAATGATTGAATTGAGAATTATGATTGTTATTGTAAAACTGGACAGTAGACAATTATGCTAGAATCCGAATTTCCTTGTTCAACCCTTTTCTTGAACTGTATCACTATTCCTAAAGAATAAAACAAATTTAATATTATGATTAAAAAATGTTGACAATTAGATTTACCTTTACTATCGATGAAGACTTATTTCTTAACCTTAGTTATCTCAGTTTTATTACTCACAATTGGCTTAGTTTGGACAATCTTATCCTTCATCCAATTAAACATCGGTGATGAAAAAAAAACTCAAATTTTGAACTTACAGTGTGAACTACCATTCTTTTGGGTTGTAGTTCCATATTTGTAGCCATATATATCATATCTTCTATGTAGCACCCTCACATAAATAATATTTGGTCACACATTAAAACCAATGGAACGCTATTATAATAGCATGAAATTGTTTTTTTTATATCCTAGAGAATACATATCCATCATTAACCTTGGCCATAACCGGTCATGAAATTGAAAGAAAATCAATTCAAATTGAATAATACCATATAAGATCAATAAACTTAAAAGATCAACATCACAAACTTAAAATAGAAAAGCTATAATATCCCACATTGGCGAGTGAGGGTTTGGTAGCTGGCCTTATTAGTAGTGTTGGTTACTAACATGTTGTACGTGTTTTAGGGCGTCAGGCTCAGAAGTGAGCTCACATCACCAAGAATAAAACTATGAGGGCAATAAAGCCCAAAGCAGACAATATAAGACATATTGGGTCGGACTGTTACATTTGGTATTAGAGCCGACCTCACTAGCTGTTCGGTTGTGCCGACGAGGTCGTCAAGCTCCTTAAAGAGGGTGCATTGTAATATCCCACGTCAGTGGGTAAGGGTTTGGTAGCTGGTCTTATTAGTAGTGTTGGTTACTAACATCTTGTACGCGTTTTGGGGCATTAGGCTTATAAGTGGGCTCGCATCACCAAGAACAAAACCGTGAGAGCGGTAAGGCCCAAAGCGAACAATATATGATATGTTGGGCTGGGTTGTTATATTTGGTATCAAAGCCAACCTCATTGACTGTCTGGTTGTGCTAATGGGGTCTTCGAGCTCTTTAAGGGGGGTGGATTGTAATATCCCACATCGATGGGTGAGGGTTTGGTAGCTAGCCTTATTAGTAGTGCTGGTTGCTAATATGTTATACGTATTTTAGGGCGTCAGGCTCAGAAGTGTGCTCGCGTCACCAAGTACAAAACTGTGATGGTAGTAAGGCCCAAAACAGACAATATACGACATGTTGGGTCGGGCTATTACAATGTGTTTAATTATTTCCATTGATTTTAATTGTTATTTGTATAAATGTTAGGTTATATATAAGATTTTTGAATGAGGTCAATTGGTTATGGTCATTGTCAATATTTGCAGGTTTTAAAACTTTGGCCAATCTCCAGTATAGGGGAGGTGCTGTTGAATTTTTTTTAGTAATCAACTTTAATTATGTAATTATTCGTATAAAATTGTGTAGATGTGTATAACGAAATCAACAGCTCGTCGCTTACATATGGTTACAATTAGTTCTTCTAGCAGTGAGGATGACATGTCAATATGTGTCGATCAAGAAGAGGCACCTGCGCCGACACGCGATGTTGCCTCTTCTAACGCGGTTTAATAGCACAGAGATAGTGTGCCTTCACAACGAAATCAATTCACCCGCAAGTATGAGGCACATTGGAAAGATGACCTTTCAATGTAAGTTTATTTAAGTTTTAGTTTTTTTAATTATAACATAATTTATGAACAACTAATCAATATTTCATTAATTTAATTTTTTTTTAGGTTCACAAACATTGAGGTTGCTCAAGTAATATCATCGACGTTTAATCCTCGATGGAGATTCCATTATTTCAATAGGGTCAAGTTTCCAGACATACTAAATGGACACCTTATATCGATGCATGGTTTGACAATTTTGAGGTTGGTGTTAATTTCTAATTTCTAGCTTATTTTTAATAAATTATTATTATAATTGTAAATAAATTATTATTTTTATTTTAAATAAATTATTTATACACAACACAAATTCGACTGGGATAATGCATTTGACAATGTGGTGAGGAGGGTGTAGAGAAATCACGCGGCAACTAAGTAACATAAAAAACAATACAATATTTTTAAAAAAACTTTTTTGTTTTAAAATCTAATTTTTCACTATAGGAGTAGGTTGCGTGATTTTTGGTATATAGCACAAAGAATGGCAAAAAAAAAAAAAAAAAATGAGAGATAACGGTCTCTAAGGCTGGAACAACGTAGGGGTTTGGAGGGATTTCAAATCGCTATACATCCCGGGAGATATATGGCCGCAACATAATGAGCATGTGACATCTGAGCGGTTCACACAACGCTCACAGTCCGGTGCTGGCAACCAGAACCAGCAAATTCATGTTTCGGTGACAACGCACACTAACAACTCCGTTTTGTTTACTACACATGCGAAATAAATGGTCAGATTAATTTAAATGAAATATATCATTAATTAATTTGTTGTTACTTAATTTTTTTTTTCTTACAGGCTACGTCTCTTGGACGTAAGTCGAGCCCAATGGAGCTACTTGTAGAGACGCACATGTGGAGTGAAGACTGCCAAAGTAGGGAGCAATAGTTCGTTGACAACCACGATCAACACTTTGTGGTATGTTCGTTCAACCATTTTATTTCATAAGTTATTATTTTTATTGAATTGAATATGATGATTTTTTATTTTATTTTCAGGAGACCTATAATAGCTGGTTGAGGGAGAGATATGGGGACGATCCTTCGACCCATCCGAATTTCGATCCAGATTTGTGGATGAAGGTAGGATCGTCTGGTGGACATGATAAAAAAATCAGGTGCATGGGCTGTCCAACACTACAATTGATAACTTGCAGACGACTCATAGTGTCTCAATCATTGGAAGCTTCTAATCAGTATCGAGCATCCAATATGAGGAGATCTTGGCCTTGAAACAACACACGACTCATCTTACTGAAAAATACGAGCAACTCTCGACGAATTATGAACAACTTCGTCAAATGGTCATGAACATTACATCACAGAGGGGTGATATATATGCGCCCTCTTTTTGGCCGCATGGCCCCGGAAACAACCAGCCTCCTCCTCCAACTACGCCATTGTTCTAGTTTAATATATTTTTGGAAACATATTAAATTTGTAATGAATATTTTTTAACTTTTTTTTTATGTTTAATAAAATTTTGTTTGCATAATTGGTTTTTTTACTATTAATTTATATAATTTTATATTATTTATTCTAAATAATTTTTTAATTTTTTTTAAAAAACTCTACCGACGGATTATAAACGGATAATATTCGTCAATATTTTACTGAGAGTTGAAAAATATTTACTGAAAATACCACAATCATCGACGTCTTCATAGATGGATCGAGTTCGTTAGCATTGTACCAAGAGTGGAAAAATATTGACTAGATATGCCACTATCACCGACATAATATATCCGTCGATATATTTCTAGCGAAAAGTTTTATTTTTGTGCGCATTTTTCGTTTGTAAAACAATCAGTAATTTTTTTCCGACAGACTTAGGGACGAAATGTGGGATTACTGATGAAAGACATGCTAATGAACATGTTCCGTCAGTGATTTAGTAGGTAAAAAAATTACCAACGAAGTCTGAATCTCATACCAACGGATTTGATCCGTCAGTAAAACTGTAAAATCTTATAGTATATGATTTTTTTTTCTTGTTTGCTTATACGCACTCTAATGGTAAAAGGCCATTTGGAAGAGTCAATTATATTTCAATATATTTGATACAACTATTTTAATAACACGACATGTCCCGGTTGACTTGACGGGTCTAAAAACAACCTAAACGATTCTAATTAGCCTAATATTATAGGATGAAATTTAAAAAATCAATAAAAAAATTTAATCTGGGTCAACTTAGGTGAACTTGCTAAAAAATCTAAAGGAAAAAAATCTAGTGAAAAAAAAAACTATTTCAATAAATAGTATTTTAATGTTTTGACATGAAGTATAGAAATAATATTTTTACAAGAGCAATGCTAAAATAACATTTTGTTTATCTTTTCTATTAGAGCATGAAAATATTATTTTTGTTTTTTAATTTTTGACTCTTCCTTTAGCACTTGAGTTAGAGCTGGTCTTATAAAATTAATTCACAATAAGCTTCAATCTACTTTTGCGTTTCGGTCAAAAACATGATATTTAAGCCAAAGCTTAAAAAAAAAATAGATTTTTTTCCCGTTGTGACTAATCACGGAATAAGGCAAAGCACATTAGGTTCATGGCGAATGGCAGGTGCGGTGTTGACATGCTTAAGGAAAAAAAACACCTGTCCTGGGTGGTGTAAATAATAACACCTGTAAATACGGGAAGGAAATAGCGCCGTCAAGCGACAGACACCTGCAATTCACTAATATATCCAATGCATGGAAATGATTATTGCAGGTTAAGAAATAAATAAATAAGGTTATTACCCTTACCTATGTAAGAAAGCAATTTCTTTTCTTTTTAAGAAAGCTATAAGAAAATATAATTTTCCATGTACGGATGATAGCGACATTTTGGCTTGAATCCTTGAAAAGTGAAGCAGACTCCAAAAACAGTAAACCTCCAGCCTACGAAATATCGACAACGCATTTGACGAAACCACACTTGTTTTCTAAAACCACTCATGTCTTTTCCCTCTCCCCTCCCAAAGTAGTTTGCGTACTTTTCTTTTTCTCTTTGTATGTAGTGTCTCTCTCCCTCCCACACAAACGTCAGTGTAATAAGAGCGTTTACCCAGGAAATAAAACAAAAGGAGACCTGCTTCCTGGATAGCTCTACTAGAAAATTATACCAAAGAAATAAAATAAAACTCCTTTGATCTCTCTCGTGCTGAATTGATTGTGTAAATTTGGTATATAGTATGGGGAGAGGTAGGATTCAGTTGAAGAGAATTGAAAACAAGATCAATAGACAGGTGACTTTTTCAAAGAGAAGGTCTGGTTTGTTGAAGAAAGCCCATGAGATCTCTGTGCTCTGTGATGCTGAGGTTGCTTTGATTGTCTTCTCCACAAAAGGGAAGCTCTTTGAATACGCTACTGATTCCTGGTACGTACAATCCATCAGCTTATTCTTTTTTATCACTACTCTCTCTCTCTCTGTGAATCTCATTCTCTCTCTCTGTGAATCTCATTCTGAGTATTTGAATACGTTTATTGTTTTTGCTTGTTTGGGACAACACTGATTATGTGCTTTACAGTTATGATTTGTGTTGAGTTCGTATATCATTCTTTGTTTTGTTTTCTGATCTTTTCCATATAGTATTATTATTTCTTGATACTCGTATTTCTAGTTTTAACGAGATAGTACAATGAGGTGCTAAATGAAAAAGAAATTGTGAGCATCTCTTTTTGGTTTTGATGCTTAAATTGTCAGTGAATGTTTGTGGGATGATCATGTTTCATTATCTACTTGTGTTTTTTCTGCAGAAAAGATAATAAAAAATACTACTACATGTGTGTGTCTCTGCAGTAGAGAGCGTGTGTGCGTGAGAGAGAGAAAAAGGAAAAACCAATTCAGTACATGGATCTTGGGATTTAATATACATCATCTGTGTTTTTTTTCCCCTTCTTCTGAATATATTTCTGTTTTTTTTTGTTATACTTAGAATAATATATATATATATATATTTCTAGAGAGAGAGAGAGAGAGTAGTGAGTTTTATGGGTACTGCTTTCTGAGGTACACTGAATGCAAAGCAACATGTTACTTTGTACAGAAAAGAAATTTAACGAGACTGTACATGAATGCAATAGATGCAGATGGAGGACGCAGATTATTTATATGTGGTTTTATGTTTCTTTAGATCATAGAATCTGAAACCATTGATTTTGTGCTGAGCTGTAATGAAAGGTTGGATTGCATGTTACACATATGATCTAACTTGGATAGGATGTTGTGCAAATACATGAAATTTTGACCTCATGTTCTAACATGTTGTCTTAGCAAAGTCAATGTCTTTAGGTTTGAAGTTTGAACCAAAGCAGCCAGTGATTTACCACCATAATTAAACTAATGATTACCAATTCCTAATCAACTCATTAATTTTGGTTTTCGATATCTCTCTTTTTATTTGTGTATTAAACAATTTGATGCTCGATCAGCCTCTAGTTAATCAGGGATGGATAATCGTGCATCTTATCCAGAGGATTTAGGAGTAACAATGTAATTAAGATTATTTTTGTTGTTTGCATTTCCCTAGCAGTCCATCCTCGCCCGGTCCCCTCTCTCTGAACAGCTTATACAGATTTCAGTTTGTCTTTTTCTCGTGTGTGGAAAAAGAGAGCTCCTGATAAGAACCGGATTATTCATCACTAGTCTTGTCAGGCGTCAGTTCGGGAATTGGATTTGGCTTATCTGTGCATTCTAATACTAGTGAGGGATAAGATATGCCAGCGCCGCCCCCCCCCGCGCGTTCATCAAGTAACAACGGTGGCCTAATGGTCGCCTGAGCTCCTACGTACAAACTGGTACCGGGCTTCAGGTGGGGTTCGATTTGGATGGAAATTTGACATCAGTTTAGTTTCAAAGTCGAGAATAGTTATGCTTGATTTCTTTGCTTATGCATGGTCAGGCCACTAGGAGGCAAATGAATAGATAGGGGACAATAATCAGATGATAAGATATAGAGACTTGTCCTCTTTCGGTTTTTTCCACAAAACTCTTGTACCGTTTTTCCACTGTTGCTATTTCCATCTACTTTTACGAAATGTTACCAATGGTGTCGATCCATTGTTCTCAACTAAGAGGTTCAAGCCGACAGCGTAATAGAATCCAGTGATTAATAAATAGAAAAGGAGATGGAATTTATTGGTTCCAAGGGGAAATTCTTAATACTCTTTACAAGCCAAGGCTGCTACTAATTTCTTGCGTTGATTTTTTGTATTACAATTGCAGGTGCTTTTACATTTAAGCACTTGTAATTGCAACAATCATGTGAGACCGTAGAACGGTCTCAACGGTCAAAGATTTGTAATTTGGTTTTGCATGTAGCATTACTCGGTTTGTGTATCTTTTGTTTGAATTTTTTGTTTGAAATATGTATGTCCTTTTGACTTCGCTGTGCCCTTTATTCGTGCTGAAGGCCATAGAACCTGTTGGGACCATGTCGAATTCTTCCCTGGGAACTTCTTTGTGAATCTTTTATTTGTGTATATATGTCATGCTTTACACTTTACTTTCAACAAATTGTGGCCTTCCTTTTCTTCCTGAGGATATAGAAGATGAATGAATTATAAATTTAGTTTATTTGGGTTTTCATTTAATCTTATTTCAATTCAAAATTTGAAATTATTTGGCAAATTCACATTAAAGATTTTATATTTAATTTTTAATACACAAATAATCTTTTAAACTTGAAACTTATTATCTACATCATTATCTTATGCTAAATTCTTTTAGTTTAATTAGAAAAACGTAGGTAGCAGAATTTATATTTATAATGTTTTAGTATTATATCAAACAATTATTACAATGAAAACTAAGTAATTAGATAAAGTTTAATGAGTGTTTTTATATTATTATTTAATAAATTCTTTTAATTAAAAGCCTTTAGAATTTAAAATTTACGAGTTCATCTGCTAAAATTTGATTAATTAAAAGAGTGAATTTAATAGGTTTTGAACTTGAGATTATTATTGTTATTACAGCATATTAAAAATCCAAACCCGTACGTACATGATAAATATGATACACTTACAGAGAAATGTTCTTTTAATGTAAATGTATCATATGGTTATCAAGGATAAATTTTATGGCGATTTTTTTGTTTGTCTCGTGCTTTTAATTCTCTTGTCATCGAAAATTTGGATTCGGATAAAGTTAAATTCTCTTAATGTACATGTTTTATATGGTAACAGCATGGAGAGGATCCTTGAACGTTATGAAAGATATTCATATGCTGAGAGACAACTTCTTGCAAATGATGATCCTGAAAACCATGTATGTCATCTATCTAATTGCTTTTTCAATTTATAATAAGACTTTTTTTTAATGATATTTAATTAATTATCTAATTATACTGAAGTTTTTAAATAATATTCAAGCTTTTTATTATAATATTAATAATTATTTTTTGAATAATTATTCATAAACCTAATGTGCAAAATGTTTTTAAAATATTGCTCATAAATATTCAATATATATAAAAAAATATCTATTTTAATTTTTTAATACGTTCACATCTCATGATTTTTTTTATTAAGACTTTATTTTAAGATTATGATAAGTTTTTATTTTAAAAAAATGCTTCTAATAACAAAAACATGCTTTTATAGAAATAAAAACACGTGAATAAAAAAAGAAGATTTTAACCACATATACATTTTTTTTTAATTTCAAATCATTATAAGTTTTTTGAATATTCATTTTAATTACTTTCAGTTCTTATTCAATAAACCATACTACTGTTAAAAAAATATATGTTTTTGTGAATTTAGAATAAAAAATATTTTTTTTATAAAACTTAAATGATTGACTTTCTTACAAATATCCATTTTAATTTTCATATATTTTAAATAACAAAAAATTTAAAAAATGCTTCGCAACACAAGATCAAATACTTGCATTCTCTTGTATATATCTTTTATTTCTTATAAGAAAAGATCAACTTCTCATTTTAATATTTGATCAACTATAATCACTTTTACAATCTATTATTTCATATATTTGTTTATTCATTAGATATTATATTTTTAATTTTGAATGAAAAAATTTCATTATATTAGAAAAAGAATCCAAAACCTTTTCTTTTATAACTAGAAAAAAGAAATCATTAAAACTAGAGAGTGGAATTTTTGGTATGTCTTGGAAGATGAGATAGAATACCAACCTTTTCCCTTTCTATTTTCTTCTCTTTTTTTCTTTTTTCTTTTTTTAAATTTTGTCTTAATATAATATGGTTATGAAATTAAAAAAAAAAAAAAAACTAAAGGAGGAGGGAGTTTTATTGTACCCCTCTTTACATAATACTATTTACTGAAATAATATTCTTTTTTTTTTATTTGAATTTTTTTCTTCTAATATATATATATATATAATTTTATCCTTCAAGGTTTATTAAGGACTTGACTTCATGAATTTTTAAAATTTATTTTTTATAAGGTTACTCCATGCTCATGACCTGACTTGTAGGTTTAACAAGCTGACTCGAGTTTTTTTTTTTATTTTTAAATTGATTTTTTTTGTCAATCTTATACTTTAATATTGGGTTAATTGAGAATTAGGTTTCGTGTTTTATTTTGATCCGTTTTATATTTCATCTTCGTGATTAAAAATTAACATTATCTCATGACTCGGGTCACGAGTTTGACAGGTTAACCTTGGTTGACTCGAGTTATTTTTGTGTTTTTTTTTTAATTAATTTTGTTTTTAGTTTTATCATTCAACATTAGGTTAATTGAGAATTGTGCTTCATAATTTATTTAAATTCATTTTCTTTAAGGTTATTTCGGTTTCATAACTTAGATCACATGTTTGAAAAGTTGATTCGGGTTATTTTTAGGGTCATTTTTTAAACAATTTTTTTTTATTCAGTTTCATCTTTTACAATTGGATTTATTAGAATTGAGCTTTGCAATTCTTTTTTTTTTTTTTTTTTTGCTTTTTATGGGGTTATCCTGATCTTATGATTAGGTATGCGAATTGGTAAGTTAACCCTAGTTAATTCGAATCAATTTAATATGTTATCATCTTAATATTTATTAAAAAAAATCTCCTCCTTAAATATTTATTTTGAGTTAAACTAAGTATGTTTTTACCGGTTATAAGAGTTGTTTTTGAACCCATCAATGTAACCAAGTCACATCAAATCAAATTTTATATGGTTAATTTTTTTTATTAGAAAAATATTAGAAACACCTAAATATTTTCTTATGTTAAAAAAATTAATCTAACCAACAAAATAACATGTCATAATGATATAGTATATAAGGAAATGACATTAGTGTTTCCAGGGTAGCTGGACTTTGGAATATGCGAAGCTCAAAGCTCGGGTAGATGTTTTACAAAGAAACCAAAGGTATGAACATTTGAAATGAAATGCAAATCTTCTGGTAGAACTAATGCTAGTAAGACCAATTTATTACCATTAATTATGTATGTTGGCATGCAGGCATTTCATGGGAGAAGATCTTGATTCCTTGAACATCAAAGAGCTTCAAAACTTGGAGCATCAGATTGATTCAGCACTTAAGCACGTGAGATCAAGAAAGGTAATGTCCGTGCTTGAACTTTTCGATAATTTAGGACCATGTTATTGATCAATGTTGCCATTTCATTTTGCAGAATCAGTTGATGTATGAATCCATTTCAGAGCTACAAAAGAAGGTACGTAATCCTTGGCTGATCCTTTTTTTATTTTTTATTTTTTGTGTTCTCCTAGCAACTGGAAGGTTGTTTGATGTTGTGATTGTATAGAATCTTGTTTTTTCCAGGATTATCATTGTCAATATCTTAGAGGTTGGCTTAATCATTAAGTGAATATGTCCCAACCTCACTAATTAGGATTAAATTTTAAAATTATATATGGGGATGGAATATTAATCATTAAGTGAATATCCTAGTGAATGCCTTTTTTTTTTTTTTTTTGAGTAAATTGGTTAGTGAATTTATACTTTTCGAGTGATTTCACAAATTTTTCAATGTTGATAAACACGTCATGCTTTTATGGGATAACTTTTTGGCTTCCAAATTTATTAAGGATCGAATCTCATAAATAAAACATACTTTTCTCACATAACGAATATTAAATTGATAAATAGTGCCCAATAAAATTAATTCTTTTTTTTTATTCTAACATATATTCTAATAATGAGAAGTAAATATTTTTTAAATCTGAAACTTTAAATCTTTTAAATACGGACAACTCTCGAACTAATAAGATTGGTTTGTTTACATTTAAGATATTGTTAGATATTATTAATATTTTAACTTTTTGATTTTTAATGATTAAATTTTTTTTTATAAATCAAACATACTACATTGATTGAAAGTTAAGTCTAAATTCTTAATGATATCTATTGCAAGCTATTATTATATGTTGCGTTAAATACAAATATAATAAATTTCAAAACAAAATTTAATTATGATCACGAGGTCTTAATGTATTTTTTTTATTATTATTTTGACACTTTGCAATTTTAAAAGTAATTTTTAAACTACCTAAATTTTTAAGGAAGTGCATCTTTTGGAATACATCATAAATAATATCATAAAGTTGAATATAAAAAAATGAGGCTTAAGAATTAATCAGTGAATCTAGAAAAATGTTAAATCAACAAAAACAAAAACAATTTTTTGAAAAAGAAGCCAATCCCAAAAGTGGGGCTTCTAGGCCTCACAAGCAACGCCAATTGGTCTAAGATTTACATTATATATATATATATATATATATATATATATGTGTGTGTGTGTGTGTGTGTGTGTGAAGCAATCTAAAAAAATAAAAAAGAAATATAAAAATAAATAAAGATGAGTTTAGGGTTTTATTGATACTGCATCATAATGATAATAATATAAAAAATAAGTTTAATCTAAATACAAAGATAAAAGATATTATATATAGGTTAAATTGAAAAAAAAAAAATATTATTCTACCCTTAATAAATAAAATAAAATAACCATATATTTCTTAACATCTCCCCTCAAACTCATGATATGGTAGCTACAAGTATCGATAGTTTGCCAACTAGAAAACAAAAATGAGAAATAGAATCTGATTTGATAAAGAAATCTACAATCTGCAAAAAAAAAAAAAAAAAAGAAACAAAGGTAAAGTAATGTTGTTATGCTTGAGACTATGATGAGTAAGATAACAATCGATCTCAATGTGCTTAGTTCGTTTATGAAAAATTAAGTTGTGAGCAATCTAATAGAACTCTTGTTATCACAATACATAGGAGTGAGATGAGAAAGAGAAATTTCTATACCTGCAAGTAACCAACATAATCTATTTGGTAATAGATATCATGGTATGATTTTATGCTTCAATTGAAGATTGAGAAACAATAGTTTGTTTCTTACTCTTCTAAGAAATAATAAAATCTTCTAAAAAGATACAAAACCCAGTAATAGACTTGAAATCTGTGGGATCACCTCTATGATCACCATTAGAGTATGCACGCACCTCCAAAGAAGAGGCGGATGAAAGTAAATACTCTAAAAGACTATACCCTGAAGATATCATAAAATAAAAATAATAGCTGCCTAATGAATAGTAGTAGAAGCAACAAACTAACTAA
This sequence comes from Populus alba, assembly GCF_005239225.2. Taxonomy (NCBI): domain Eukaryota; kingdom Viridiplantae; phylum Streptophyta; class Magnoliopsida; order Malpighiales; family Salicaceae; genus Populus; species Populus alba. The sequence continues at coordinate 7,261,609 of NC_133295.1, forward strand.
TAACATGAACAACATATGCAATATCTGGACGAGTAATAATGAGATATATCAAGCTCCCAACAATAATACAGTATAAAGTAGGATCTGACAAAGGTAAATCATCAAAAGAAGAATACTTTGCATTAACCTCATTATCTACAGTTTTATTATCAGTAAGTCTAGCCCGCTGAAGAATACTTGCAACATATTTTGACTGAGAAAGTAAATAACCTCTAGATAATTAGGCTACATCAATACCCAATAAATATAGTAAAGAACTCAAATCCTTCATTTTAAATTGTCTAGTTAACTCTGTCTTCAGAATTGAAATACCATCAATGTCATCACTAGTAATTATTATGTCACCAATATATAAAGATAGAATGGTACGCCTTGCATCCGTTTACTTAACAAAAAGAGCGGAGTCATGATTACTAGAAACAAATCCCAAAGAGATCACAATAGAAAATTTCTTAAACCAAGCAAAAGATGCTTGTTTAAGATCATATAACATTTTCTTGAGCTTGCAAACATACCTAAAGTTATGTGAAACACTAGGATGGGATGCCATATAAACTTTTTGTTGACGATCTTCATTTAAGAAGGCATTTTTAACATCAAATTGATAGATATGTCACTAATGAACTGCAACTACTGCAATAAGAGTATGAATAATTGTCATTTTTGCAACATAAGCAAATGTCTTCTTATAATCCATATCATATTATTAAGAGTATCCTTTTGTAACCAATTTAACTTTGTATCGCTTAATAGATCCATCAGAATTAATCTTGATCATTACACCCAACGACAACCAACAACACTATTATTATAAGGTAAAGGAACCAAATCCTAAGTATTTGTCTTGTGCAAAGTATAAAGTTTTTCATCCATAACTTGTTGCTAAAGAGGATCAAGAATTATCTTTTTATAGGAAGGAGATTCAGAGAGACAATGAATAGAAGCTAAAAAGAAAATATAAAATGAATAATAACAAGAATAGACAAAATCTGGTAACTTTGTAGACTTACAATGCATATGGATTGATGTGGAGGTGGATCCACAATCTCAGACAGAGCATGAGAGACTATAAAAAAAGAAGCTTCAAGTATACCAGAGAATAAAGTATCAGTACCTGCAAAATGATTAGTACAAATTGGTCGACCATTAGAAGAGGTATGTGAAGTATTAAGAACCTGAGATTATAAACTATTTGAATTCTTATAAAAAGAATCTATACAAATAAGATCAAATCTAGTCAAGTTATGAGAAATGGATGGAATAAAATAAAAAAAGTATATGCTCGAGAAAGACAACATGACGAGACGTATAAAGTTTCTAAGTTATTGGATCAAAACAACGATACTTCTTTTTACCTTCACCAAAACCAAGAAAGACAAATAACATATCGAAAGGACAACTAACTGTGTTTTACATGAGGATGAAAAACAAAACAAGTACAATAAAAATTCTAAAGAATGAATAATCAGGGGCATACCTATACAACTTTTTAGAATGAGAAAAACTTGAAATATGAGAAGATGAAATTGTATTAATCAAATCTACAATAGTCAATATAACTTCTCTCCAAAACACTCTAGGAACAAAAGTAGACAACAAGAGAGAACAAGCAGTTTTAACAATGTGCCAATGTTTTCTTTCAGCAACACCATTTTGCTCAGGAGTATCTATACATGAAGTTTGGTGAATAATTCCATTTAAGACAAGCAACTCACAAAATTTATTAGAGGTGTATTCTTCACTCGAATCACACCTAAAAAATTTGATAACAACAGAATACTGAGTTTTGACAAGAGCTCAAAAGGTTGTATATATTTCAAAGAATTGAGAACAATGTTTCATTAAATAAACCCCATAATAATGAGTACGATCATCAATAAAGAAAAACATAATATTGAGACCTTTTTTGTGGCAATAGAAGAAAGTCTTTATACATTAGAATGAATCAAATCAAATGGAGAATAAGAAACGTAATACTTCGCTTAAAAGGTAAAGCAAAAAATTATGTCAGTTTACATCCACTACAATTAGAAATATCACAAGTTTGTAAATTTTCTATAACTCATATGGATGCAAAAAAATCTCAAAAAAGAGGACAAAATATAACTTAAACGAGAATGCCATAAATAAAAACTAGAAAAACTCAAACGAAAAGAAGATAAATCAACATTAGTAGCAGCAACAATAGTAACTGAAACTTTTAACTTATCCAAAATATATTGCCCCTTCTTTCTAAAATCCGTCTCAATTAGCTTTTAAGACTACAAATCATGTACACAACAAAAAGAAGGGGAAAAGATGACTCAATAATTATCAGAATCAAATAACTAGCCAACAAAAACAAGATTCAATGTAAGTTTTAGAATAAAATAAACATCAGGGGGAGACAAGTGAAGTATGACAACAGAACCACACTTGCTAAGGGCCAAGGGGACACAAACAAATGATGAAGAATCTTAAGACATGATGTGAAGCACCAGAATCCAAGACTTTTTCAAAATGTGACATACTTGAAGAACTATGAGGTAACTTATAGGAAAAAAAAAATGAACATACCTTGTGGCTGTAAGGAGAGAAACTTCTAAAATTGCTCGGCCAAAGTACTAGAAACGGTGAAAGGACCTGATGAAACTATTGTTATTGTATTGTGGTGTGTGATGGTTTGTAGCTTTGAGGTGGTCTATGAGCATTAGATTGTGATTGGTTGCCAGACTTCCAAGCTTGATTTTATTGTCTCAACTTAGAACATCAAGCCTTTCAATGATCTTTCTTTTTACAGAAACAACATTCGTCAAAGACAAGTATTGTGTAAGGTTTATTCTAATTATTAGAAAATGGTTTAGAAGGTACTACTAGCACAAAAGGATTAGAAGTATAAAGAATTCTCTTTTAAGAATAAGACTGAAGATGTATTTCTTCATTCAATAACTCATTGACAATTGAGTCAACAAAAAGTAATGAAGAACGATGCAAAATTAAACCTCTAAATCTTTCAAAATCACTTTGAAATTCCGTTAAAAATTGTACCAATTGTTGCTACTCTCTATGAGCAATATAAGCACCATATGCCTTTAATTCTATTGATTTTATAAGAGTCAACTGATCCAAAAAATTTGTTATAACAGAATAAAAATCTTGAATACTCATCTTTTTTTGGTGAAGAACTCGTATGCCATTCTCTAATTGATATTGTTATTCAAAATTTGATTACGTGAACAACCTTTGTAGATGATCTCAAACCCCCTTTATTGTCTTGTACTTTGCAAACTGTGTACTTATGAAATGCTCAACATAATTGTTAATCCAAGTAATAATTTTTACATTGTTTGCTTCCAAAACATCTATCAAAGTAACATAACCCTCACCAGTATTTATGGGTATCATAAAAGTTGCATTAATATATCCTCACATCCTTTTACCTTTTAAAAAAAATTCTCATTACATAACTTCGATACGAATAATCTTTCTATCTAACCTCATACTCACATGCTAAAGTGAATCATATCTTTTAATGGTAATAATAATAATAAAAAAAAACCAGAACACAAAGGAAAGAAAAACAAGATACTAGATTGTAAAAATTGAACAAATATCTTCTCAAAGGTGTGTATGAGATTAAGCCTCTTTCCATGAAACCATGCCGTGATACTATGTTAAACAATCCAAAGAAATAAAGAGAAATACAAAATTAAGAGTGGAGGAGGATAGAGTTTTATTGATACTGCATGATCACAATAATATAAAAGAACGGGTTTAATCTAAGTACAAAGAGATTATATATAGGCTAAATTGAAAAAAATAATATTATTTTACTCTTAATAAATAAAACGAAATAACCCTATATTTCTTAACAAAATGAATGGAGCATGTTCGATTTTTTTTTTGTTTTTTCAACACCTTTTACATTTTCAAAATATTGATGTCCACAAAAAAAGAACTTACAAATAATCCTTCTAAACCTCTTTAAATCAATTTCTACTTTAAAAAATATTTAAAATCTTCTAAAAATAAAATCAAAATTTTGAAACCAAATTCAATCTTGGTTTGTAATTTAAAGAGTTTTTCAAGGAAATCAATAAACTTGAATTTTCATGGCTATCATATTCACATTATTTTTTTCCTGAATGACTAAAAGGTTATCTCTCTCGACTTCTTGCTCCTTTGTTTCTCTTTTCTCAATTTCACCCCTCCATAATAAAATTGAGGAACTAAAAAAATGCAAATGAACTTTAGGAATTAGAATGAAAGAAAAAAAAAACAAAAGCAATTATAATAGTTCATAAGAGTTAGGAAAAGAATAGTTGAATATTTGTTAAATTTGATCCAACCCAGTTGGCTGCCTCGAGAAACCTGAAATTAGAGCTTGACCTTGGTCCGGTTTCTATTATAGTTGAACAAGACAATGATATTATCAAACTTATTCAACATGGTGTGGTTTTATGTGATCTCGTTGATCTAGCCAAATCTAGTCCAAACCTAATTGGGTCAATATCATGTAAAAAAAGAGAGTATAAAACACTGTCATTTTAGTAAGAATAATTGATCGGGTTTGCTTGGTGGCTTGAAGGTTGAATCACTCAGATGATAACCTAGATTTCTCTTTTGGATCAGTTTCATATTCAAGTCTATATAATAGCTATAATAAAATATGGATGCCAAATTTGAGTTTGAACAATAATGAACTTTAAATCACCTTAAGCCTACTTATTGTATAAATTTTAATACATGATACACCTATAACATTACAAATAAATAAGTATTTCTAGGATGCACTTTTATTAATAACTTTTTTTGATCGTTAATAATGAAAGTTCGCAAGATGAGACTGATAATAACTAACTTATTAATATTTCTTGACTTTATGAACTTTCGGATGAAATATAACCTTTTTTCACATTTTCTTCTTGACTTCATTCATCAATCAATATTATTCCAACTGTTTCAATCGAAATAATTGGAATCCTGATTAAAAGGGCATATTTTGTAAGAACTCATGATTCATGTAGTTGAAGCACACAAGTTCTTGTTAAAGCAAAGCTAATGATAAACCAGATTCGAAAGAGATGCAATTAGTTTATATGTATTCATAATAAAATTGAATAATAAATATAAAAAAATGAAGCTTCACTAAAGTTGATTGACTAAGTTTTAATAATCTAGCAAAACGATGTTCTTTAATATTGTCTCTACCTTTTTAGCTTTCAGTATTCTTCTAAATTGTGAGCACACCCATATTCTTCTTCTTATTTTTATTTATAAGATGCTTATTAAATATTTAAATTTGATTTTTATTTAATTGTATAGTGATGATGAATCTTAGAGTTTTTTTAATACAAACTAGCTTGCTTAAATTTACCAGGATAATAGCACAGGAATTTTGTTTTTTGAAAAATAGCATAGTTTTTTTTTTTTTAATTGTGATAGCATTATTGATGCAATTGGGGAAAAAAAAAAAGAATGAATGTGATAATATAATTATATGCAACTTTTTAAGTTTTTATTGGCATTGCAGTTTAATAATGTTTTTAAAATTTTTATTTTTTTTTAAATTTTAAATTATTTTTTTTTGTTTTTTAGGATTGTTTTGAAGTGTTAATATTAAAAATAAATTTAAAAAAAATAAAAAAATTATATTATTTTGATATATTTTTAAACAAAAAATAATTTCTAATATATTTCCAAACATACTCTTGGTTTATGATAGAATAATTGCTGTATTTTATGAATTTTACATTAACACAATTCTTGGATTGTTCTTTAATTATGTTTTATTTGATATTGAGGTACAACAATATTTTGATTTTGATTTTTTTAATTTTTTTTATATTTTAAAATTATTTTAATGTAAAAAAAAAATTAAAAAATTAAAAAATATTATGTTAATATATTATATTTTTAAAAATAATTTTTATTATACTCTCGAATACACAATTATAATAATATAATACAGATTTAATTTTTTTTGAGCTTAGATGTCGTGTCTCTAGCTAGCTTGATTGCCTACACCGGACGTGAACAAGATAGCATGCAGTGAAGGGCTATTGGATTTTGAATTTGTTGTCAGAAACCTGGCTGAAAGCCTATACTTTTTTCCATGGTGTCCACAACTACATATACTTATTTGTTTTTATATTTTTAAAATATTTAAAAATAATTAATTTTTTTATAAATTATATATTTTTGATATTTTTAAATATTTTAATATATAAAATCAAAAATAATTTTTTAAAAACTAAAAAAAAATTATTTTAATAAATTTCTAAATAAAAAAATACTTAGAAAAACAATCGCAACAACATTTTTAAGCAGACTTTCAAGTAAGATAAGGATTAACCTACATGTAATATATATATATATATATATATATATATATATATATATATATGATTTTTTTTAATAATAATACTATTCAAAAAATATTTTACCCAAATAACATTGGGTTAAAGAAAATATTTACAAAATAGCATGGTTTGAGATTAGTTTTGAGTTAGGATTGGTTTTAAATTCATTCAGGGTTAATTTGGGATAAGTTTAGAGTTAAAGAAGTTTTGGTTTGGATTGAGATTTAATTTGGAGTTTGGTAAAAAACATAATTAATATTCTCATGTTTTATTTAAAGATATAAATACGAATCATAATTTTAATTTTAAAACACGATTATCCATCACGTATTTTTTACTAAGTGCGTTATTTAACTAAAGTTTTCTTCTTTATGCTATCTTGCCAGAGGGTGTTTACAAAGGAAAATTTATGATAGTAACATTGTAGCTGATAATTTTTTTTGAAATTTAAAGGGATGTGATTGTGATGCCAAAAGGCTTAAAATTTCTTGTTTTCAATATAAAGTTTACAAAATTACAGTTTATCTATGTATTCAATTGAAAAAAAAATCAAATTTGATGAAAATATATTTTTGTTTTTATATATAATAAATATAAATCTACACCATTTTTTCTGTGAAAAATCTTCCAACCAGACATGGGTTATATGATTGGGTTCTCTCCTCAGCCCTAACTCCCTCTAGCACAAGGTCCTCCTCTTTATCTTCCATAAGAGAGAGGTTTCCAAAACTTGCCTCCGTGAAATCAAAACAATAATACGGAACTTCGCCCACTTACGAGCAAGACTTTAGACCCTCCGGGGGTTGTTATCTAGTAGTTAAAGGAATTTGTTCTCTTTTTTTATACCAGGGTTCAAGCCCCACTTGTGTACGTCTATCATCCCCGCGGTGCCTTACATGCTCATTGGGCTTGTAAGATGTTCAGTGAATCTGGAGATTAGTTGTAGTGCGTGCAAGCTGGTCCGGACATCCCGGATTAAAAACCCTCCCAACCACAGAGAGCTAGATAGTCAGTTGTTTTTGTCTCCTTTTTATTTATATATTTATTTCTTTTTATGAGAATCAGAATGATTTGACTAGAGACTAGCCAGCCAATGAGATAATGGCTTTAGCGAAATATAATAGGAGTTTAGCAACTGTATCGAAGCACTATAGGTTATGATTTTTATAAATTGATTTAAGTTATTTTTTTAAAATTTTTTATTTAAATATAAAATTTGAATCAAAATCAGAAGTTGTGATTTTTTAACTTGTGGTTCTAACTTATATTTACCAAATATATTTTCATGTTAATTTAAATCATTTTTAGCCAACATATTTCTAATTTAAAATTATTTTGATTTATTTTTATCATAAGATGAACTCATAATCTTCTTCTCTATGCAAAGCTTGTTTAGCTAAAGAATCTGCTACTAAGTTGCCGTTTTCTAAGTAAACATGATGCAGCTGCCTAAGTAAAGCATTGATACGATTGAAAATACTCACGGCCGGCCGATCCTCTTGTCTCTCAAATATCCCAGCTGATAGCATTAAGTGAATCAAATTCAATGATTAATCTTGTCTGACTTGTTTCAGTGGATTTCGCTCTATTCTCCAACGCTGTTAACGTCTATATATTTTATTTTCAATTTGATGGCTGTACAAAATTATAGGATTGTGCAATTAATTATAGAGACCGTTTATCCCTTCTCCTTTACAGGACAAGGCGCTCCAGGAGCAAAACAACATGCTTGCAAAGAAGGTGAGAATCTTTTTATTAAGAGTTTTAATTTTATTTTTCTTCAAATAAAATGTTTAGAATTTTATTAATCTTTTAACTTTATGAACCTTAAACCATCAAGTAAATGTTTGTTTAGTTTCTGTCGAGGTACGATTGAATACATTGCATACAAATAAAAAAATACAAAATTTATTAGTAAGGTTTTGAGTTTGCTACTTAAAAATCACTAATTCGAGTCTCATGAATTTCAAGACCACTGGAGATTTACATAGTCGTTAACTTTAAGACTTATAGAATTAGTCGAGGTGCACGAAAGTTGACCAGGACATCCATGTTAATCTAAAAAAAAACAATACAAGACCCTTAATGTATATTAATTTTTTTTTGACACATGATATTTTTGTTTTTTTGAAAAGCAAAGAATTATGTGGGTTTTTTTTTCTTTCATGGATAACAATTTACAAACAAAAAGAAAAACCCTCTTCTCTCATCCATCACATACTTTCATCATCGTAATTTTTTTATTGTTATTAATGTAACAATAAGATAATTTAATTATAAAGGTATTAATATCTTATTTATGGGAAAAAAAGTAAAAAAAAAAGGATGACATTAATAATATGGGTCCTATATTTTCGTAGTTGTATACCATATAATCATAAGATGTTATCGCCTGATAAAACAAAAACCTCAAAACAAATATTTTTTTTATAATTTTTAATATTAAAACTTTTATTTTAAACAAATAAAAATAAGAGAGATTTGATTGCATATCAATTCAATTGAGACATGATTGTATGATAAAGATATTTTTATTTAGAGTTTTTTGGGACCGTAGCACAATAAACATTTTTTATAAAACAACACAAGCCAAAAAATATTTAAACATATAGTATACTTTATTGACTTGTACTAAAAAATCCATGTTTAGATAATAAAAAACCAAAATAAATTTGTAACTCATACCTAATAGATTTACCGTAAAATGTTTAGCCTCACACCATCTAACATGACAAGCCACAAATTTAGTATATTTTTTATATTCAATTTATATAAATAACATATTGATTAGAAACAATTTTATTTTATTATTAATTAGAATAAAATGGATAGTAGCATCAAAGTGACAATGTCCAACATATTATTATCCTAACTCTTTAGACATTTAATATAAATATATGCTCTCAAAACCAAAACTATATTAATTAACATTGACAGTATCAAGTTAGTATTAAAATAATTTATACAAGGAAAAATAGTAGACACCTAACAATATGTTTTTTTTTTAGACACAAAACTTTACATAGTTATTGGTAAAGATATGCAAGCATGCTCCCTAGCTATAATTAGGAATGACCGAGAAAGTTCTTAAGCAATGTCAGAAAGAGCACTGGTACTGCATTGCATGCAGTAACATGAAAATAAAACTACCAAACATATGTATTATGTATGCCTAAGCGATCACATAAAATATATCGCATCTAGTGAGCGGTCTAAAAATTTATGTCCAATTATGTCAATTTAATAGATTCAACCCTGTAAGTACTGGCTGAGATACTCATTCTAATAAACGATCACATAAAACATCTTTGTTAGTCAACCGTCAATTGCTTGTTATTGGGGCTTCATCTATTAGAAGGTCAGTTAACATAACGACGTCCTTTAGTATGAGTGTGTCTTGCTCCTCCATCACTCTACCAAAACTGCAATCAATGAATGATTAAGATGTATATACATATTTGACTAGTTTTATAAAAACCTGCCTTAATAACAAATAGGCGGACACACTCATGTAACTCTATCAATGTATGATGTCAAGGTGTTACAAGATCATCACTATGAAAATCAAGTAATTTAGTTATTTAAATAATTTAAATAGTTAAAATTTAGTTAATAAAATATCAATTAAAGTAGTTTTAAAATGTTATTAAAATAAGATTTGACCTCTCACCTTCAAATATCATTGGAATGATATTGATCATATATATATATATATATACATACATATATATATAATTGACCTATCATTTAAACCTGCCTCAATAACCAAGTGATCCTATTTGTTGACACTTCTATAAATAGATGAACCTCTTCTAGTATAAACCATAGCTCCCTGGAGGTCTTGTAACAAAACATTATTAGCATTGCATTACAATTGAACATCAATATAGTTGAATTAAAAATAATAATCAAAGTTTACATAATTTGAAACAAATACAGCTATTAACATGTGTTGTCTAGTTTGAAAAGTTTTTTATTATGACCTATTTGATCGTATATACCATATGTATTTAGTAAGCACCCCTCCTTATCATCTATTTTATTATGCAGACAAGTGAATTTTCTTTGATCTTTATCCATTCACCATATAGTTGGACATCCATATATATTTGGACTAGTATATGCATATCACAATGGCATGTCAGGCAAGGATTGACTATGTGCATTTTTGTATGACAAGTAGGAGTTAAAATCATCAACAAATTGCACACATTTTGTAAAGTGCAACATTCAATTAAGTGTGAACATGGTCGATGATACAATTATCATTTACCATAAGTACAGGTTGTTTCATTGATGTTAATTGTCTTTCAAAATTCTTTTGCAACATCAGTTATTTGTGAATCTTAAACTGAAATAACCTATTGTAAGATCATATAAAGTTACCATATGTGATCTAGAAGTTGTCGTATTAGCAAGCAATTCATATAAGACTTTTTGAGGCCACAATACATCAATACTTAAAAATTCTACAACTTCGGCTCTACATTATACAAAATGTTTATTACATCAGAAAAGGTTGTATGCATTGAACTATAGTTGATATAGGCATGTCATGGATAGTTCTTAAAATATTATTAAAAACTTTTGACAAATTCATCATTGTATTGCCATAATGGCGACCACCAAAATCATATAAGAGTGTCCAAGTCTTTGTTGGTTTAGCTTCTAGCCATGCTTTGATCGTATTATTAGTCTCCACCAAATCATCATATAAATGTCAAACTCCTTGTTTTGAAGGATTTTTACACATTCTATGCAACATATTTTTCAAGGTAATATTTTAGAACCTGGTGTTGAAGTTACGAACAAAGTATCATGAACAATACCGATGATATGCAATAGGTTCAGGAAAGATATGAGCTATGAAATTCTTAATCGCTGCATGTCTATTTAATATAATACACAACCCTGTGGGATAACTAATTACATATTGACAAAGCGAATCTAAAAACCAACTTCAATTATTGTTTATCTCTTTTTCAACAAAAGCAAAACACAATGGATAAACTCTATTAATTGCATCATAAACAACTGAAACAACTTTACCTTGTACTTATCTTAAAGGTGAGTTTCATCAATATTAATATAAGGATGAAAATATTAAAATCCATCAATTGAAGCAATAAATGCCCCAAATGTTGTACTAAATATTGTCTTAGTGCTAGTAACCATTTTATGACCCTAAGTGAAGATTATTCATGGATTTTAATCTTTAATGGCTAGTAGTATTCTAGGCATGTCTTGAAATGACTCTTTGTGTATACCAAATAAATGCTCTAATGTTTTTAGCTTATCCATCCATGCCTTCCAATATAAGATGCCATGTTCACAATTCCTCTCCAAATTACCTTGAATCGTTGCAATACTCATACTTATATCTCTTTTCACAATTTCCAATATCACTTTAGCAATGAGATATAAGTCAATTTGATGATGACGTTGTAGAACAAGAGGGTTTCAACATGTGTGTAACCCTTTTAATTTTGATATTTCCCATGAATTAGACATCTAGTGATATCCCCTACTTAAATGCCATCTACATCCTGGTTTATAAACGCATTGCAACTGATCATAAGTTTTAGTTGAACAATGAACCTTGTATTGCAATGAATTCTTGATATGCCATCACTTAACTATAATAATACATTCAGATTTTTATCTATGAATTTTTGTCCAACCTTCAATTCATCAATTCATAATGAATTCTTGATATGCCACCGCTTAACTACAATAATATATTCAGATTTGTCTATGAATTATTGTCAAACCTCCAATTCATCAACTGATAAGCCTGAATACCTACGACTGTTAGACCAATTATTTCATCCGTATTGGTCATGCCCACTCACAACCTCAAATTTAGAAGGAGGTTCCATGTATTGATTTATAGGCTTAACTAACTCAATATCCTTATCTTTCCTATCTTTCTCCCTAACCTCAACTCTATCAATGTGATGATCATCTTCATCGTCACATGGTTCAGATTCTCTATAGCAATATAGAGCAAATATCATACCTAAGGTTTCATATTAATTTTCTATACAAATATTTTTCTTTTTGCATTACCACCTAACCTATATGGACCAGTTGCTCATAATGCCTATGTGATCCTCTAACAGTTACTTGGAACCCGAGTCAACTCCATACTAGAAGAGTTTTCTTGTTTAGTTCTGCTATTGAAGTAGAGCTTTAGCATATTAATCCTATTAATGCTCAAAACTCAAACATTGAATTCACACTTCCATCACTACAAATTGATACACCGATATAATGAGCTTGACTAACCTTAGTTTGCAATATCCTCCAAGTAATTTCATCTTTTATTTCAAGCATATTCTAGCCAAGTAGATTACATAATATTCTAAATAGTTTGTTAGGAGACATCTAATGTAACAATTAAGAACTCATGACTTTCTCCATTATAGGTGATCTCGGTATTGATAATGGTACCACCATGGAAGCATAGTATTCTAAAACTACCAGAAATTGCCAAACAACATAACAGAACCAAATTTATTAATATCATGAGGTTAATCAAGGTCTATAATTTATGAATAAAATCATAATGGTAACATAAGTGACAAATACCTAAAAACATCAAATTAGTCAGTGAAAACCTAAATTAATCAAATTTCACTATCATAACAAAATTATTAACTCAACTCATGTATTTCATAGCTAATTATCTTAAAGTCTCTAATTTTAAACCCTAATATTTTTTTTAAATCAATATTAACATATATTAACATAAATTATATCGAATTGACAAAAACAAAGTGTTGAATATACCTCTAAGTGTAGAATGTGGGTGGTGGTTGTAATTGATGGTTGTAGTTTTGGCTGGAAATAGCTTGACCTGTGGTGGAGAGAGTGGAGTGGTGATTTCAAGCTAGATAGAGACGAGGTGATCTTGTCGTGTTTTGGATGTGTTTCATGATAGGGATAAAGAGAGAGAGGGTGCTCGTTCATGGTTGGGAAAGGGGAGGGGCAACTATTTAGGGGGGAGGGGGGTAGGGGAAGAAAGAGGAAGAAAAGGGCTCTAAGTTTTAATTTTATATGGTGTTGCAAATGACATTTGAATCACGAGTTGTAGATGTCAAAAGCGACACATAATTTACAGATGTTATTTGTGGCTTCATACAAAATTAAAGCTTAAAACCCTTAGATCTCAATTGCGACATGAGAGTCGTAGATATCATTTCTGATACGTGAGTCACACATGCCATTTATGATTTACTAAAATATGTTATATCCTTAAATATTTTTTCCATTGTGTTTAACTCTTTTTTTTTCACTAAGCTAAAAATAAAATAAAATAACTATTTTAATAGTGCCATACATGGTCTTATAAAAGGTTTCTTTCTGCCTTATTTATTTAACACAATCATTCAGTTATTATTAATTGACTCTATCAATCACCATTAAAGTTTTAAAATAAAAAGTTTCCGTGGAATTTGTTGGTATGGAATGTTATCATTTTTCAATAGCATGTTCAGAAAAGATAATCCCTTCCTTTTCCAAAAAGCAATTTGCGCCTACCACTTCATTTAGGTCGCTTTTGGCGCATCTAATTTTTGGAATCGAAATTAGGTCAAGGAAAAGGAGAAGGCAATAATAGCTCAACAAGCACCATGGGAGCAGCAAAATCCTGACCTGGATTCATCTACAATTCTTCGGCCACAACCAATGCAGCCCTTAAACATAAGGTTATTCTCTCTCTCTCTCTCTCTCTCTCTCTCTCTCTCTCTCATGTGCATGCAGTAGTACATGACATACACTTGAACCACTGTGTTTCATAGAAAATATACAGTAAAATGTAATATGAGATGTATGTATAATTGTTCTACAATACCTTGAAGCACGCTATGTTTCTGCATCATCTCCGTGCGTGCTAAGAAACTAAAGCAGGATATGTCATATCATACAATGCAGTAGCAGCCACCTGGCAACGGGAAATGAGGAAGAACCCACTCCAATCCAACATCGAGCCAACGCACTGTTGCCTGCTTGGATGCTTCGCTACCTCAACGAATAAAAGAATCAAATCAACTCCTTGTTGCGCTATTTGTATACACCAAGACGTGGGGGTATGGAAATGTAAATCCATTTTCTGTCTGATGAAGCGAAAATGTTGGATCGGTTGCTTGATACTTGGGAATTATCTAGCAGTTCCATGATAGTAATGTATCTCTATGTATCTATAATTGTAATGTATCACTAAATTGCTTGTGTAATAAAATCCATAAATAGAAAGACTAACTGCAATGTACCATGGACGTAAGAAAGTGAACCATTCTTTATATTGACATGTGTTGATTGCAGGTGTTAATCTCTTTCCTAATCAATACTAGACATGTCGACGTGCGTCTTTATTGTGAAGAAATGATGATATTAAGCTTCCGATTACCCTCTTTACTGGGGGTAATTCTGATCGATTTAAAAAGGCTTCACAAATCTCATCCAACTGTCGCCTAGCAGCAGTTTCTGAATGCCCCTGTCTCTAATACAGAAACTAAGTCGGTCGTTCTCTCATTATGATCCTCACGGTTTCTCGGCTAAAATTTTCAACCATTTCTAAGATACAAAGGGAGTTGAGTTGATTTGAAGCTTGAGAGGGAACTTAACTAGTTTTAAAATTATTTTATAATAATCATGAGTTTAAGTTTTTTTATGGCCACTAAAAGTTTATATGACCATTAATTTTAGGGTTCATAAAATTAATTAAGGTATACAAAAGCTGACCTGAATATCTACGTCAATAAAAAAATAAAAAAGAATGCCAATGTTACAGATGCTATTATCTATAGGATGGTCCAATGGGGCTGATGGTTTGGACTTAAGTGTACTGTATCCTTATGTGACCTATAGTCACAACTATGAATTGAGTTGATAATTCAAACATCAAATCCTCTTTCTATAAGATTTTATTAAAAAAAACTTAATTATAATTTAATCTTTATAATTATGATAAACTAATTTCAATAATATAAATTATAATTAACCACTAATATGATTGAAGTAAGGTCAAATTCAGATTTTGACATAAAATTTTATATTATTCAGTTTTACACTATCGAGCATAATTCTTAACTTGATCATTGGATTGAGTTGAAAATTTTAACATGAGTTTTTTATATATTGTTCTATGCTGAGATACAATTTCAGATCAATAGAAGTTCGGGAAGGTCTTGTAATATATATCAAAACAAGCTATATGAATTTTATTATTTATTTATTTTTTATTCGTGGACTTTGTATTTGGTAGAGTTTTTTTTCCTACAAGGATGTGACATCTTGTTTTAAAAAAATTTTAATTCTACAAGAATCTTTAATGGGTTGCAATATAATTTCTAGGCATCAAAAAGATCCATTAATGTTACAAAATCCTTTTTTTTTTACAAGAATTTATTATTCATCCTAGCTACAAAAAAAAAAAAAAAGACTGATGATATTTAATAACAGATTGATTAGCTTATTATAGAGAGTTTCCTAATTCTATTTTACAAGAACTTCTTATTCATCCTATCTATACAAGAAAAAAATAACTGATAATATTTAATAACAAATTGATTAGCTAATTTTAGGGAGTTCCTAATCCTTCAAAGAAAGTTAAAAGAAGACAATATGAGTTTTCATGTTTTGAGAGGATTCTTTAAAATTATAATTAATTATCTTTGACAAATGAGGAAACTAAAGGAAAGACAAATTCAAAAATCAATTTTCTAACTTATTCTTAACATCTAAAGGTGGTAGCAAAAATCCTAGTGTTTTTAGGATGAAAATTTCATTCATTACATTATTTAAATTAGAAAATTTATCTATTATAGGTTATTTTGTTTAATTAGGTGTAATAAATTTATTTCATATTAGATTTATTGTTTTTTTTTTCTTTTCATGTTTGAGCTTAGTTAATATACTTTGAGTTTATTGTAAGTTGATAAATACTAGCCCACAAGTTTTAGGTCCATTAAGGTTACCCGTTGAACTATTATATAAGGTTTTGTAAGCTAAAATTTTTAGCAACCATAAATTTATAAAATAAACTAATGTTTTGCGTGATGCAACACATTTTCTTTGTCGGGACAAAGAACAAATTTAACTTATCAAAGATTAACTAACTTCTTAGCATTTTTGTTATACTTTTCGTTTGTAAATTGAGATTCATTGGGTGGGGGGTCTTATTTCAATAGTGCTAGTACCTTGAAATAAGTTTTTATTATGTGAAACTCCTATTAGATTTGTTTTGACTTTCTGGGATTTATTGTCAATCTTATTATGGATTGCATAACCACGTGATTATAGGGTTCACATCACCACCAATTGTGATTAATAATATTTTGTTTTCAAATTTAGTTTTTCTTGTCAAACTTTTAACCCTATTTATTTATTTATTTATTATTTCAAAAATTAAAATAAAATAAAAATTAATGTGAAATAGTTAAAAAGAATTAAGTTCTGAATTAATATAAACATATATAGAATAACTAATAATTTTTAAAATTATAAAGTGTATGATTAGTACTTAAAAATATATTTTTATCAAGGTTTTATATAATCATTTTGCACTTGAAGTATCAATAACTTCTTAACTAGAGCATGTTTTATAATAACAAGTCTGATATTATAAGATACCTTTAATTTATGGAAAATACTTATTTTAAATGCAGGTATATCTCACAATTCAAAGGATTGATTGTTGTAATTAACTATTAAAAGTGAAAGGACAAAGAAAAGGCTAAGCTTAGGAAGGAGATGCCGATTTAATTCAAATTCGAACACTGTTTAGTCATTGGGTCATATCTGGAGCTATAGATCTTGGATTTTAGTATAGTTTATTTGGTTGGAAATATAAGAAATAAGCCTACAACTTTAATGAATAGGGAAAAACCTAAATTTGCCGTTTTCAAATTCAAAGTTTGGCCACAAAAGAGAAGTCATAATCTGTCCTGCAATCCAGCCCAAACACCGCTCAAAATTTTACCTATATATAGAGTTTTGAAAGGCCAAATGATGTGAAATTTGGTGGGTGGAAGGAAAAGATAATTTCCAACAACTTTCATGTAGAAGACATGCTCAAATTCTAATGGTAGCAATGACATTTCATCCAAACAAGAGCTTGAGGGCTATCCACCACGTCCACCAGCTGCACTACTCATTATTTTAGACATATCTCGAGTTGTAGTGATCCAAATGCTCTAAAAATAGGTGGGTGGAAGGACAAGACAATTTAGAACAACTTTAATGAAGAACACTTTGCCAAATTTTAATTGCATCAATGTCATTTGATCCAGCCAAAATGCTTGAGTATTGTTGTCCACTAAGTCCACTAAATCAATAGTTGGCCACTACATCAATAATCAATTACCAAATGAATAGTTCTGAATTTTAGCCTATAAAAAGATGCATTTGCCATTCATTTAGGCATCTTGTTTTTCAGATCAGGATCATGTTCTTTCTCTCTCTCTTTATATTTTTTTAATGCTTAAGTTTTGCAATCATTAATCTCTTGTTCATGCTTTTCATTTCCTTTACTATACTTAGTTAACTTATATCATGTTTATGTTCTTAAATTGTTTATTTATGTTTATATTTTTCATAATGTCTAGCTAAGTTAATTATGTCAAGGCGAAAAGGTTTCACTAATGGTGTTGGGATAAGTATAATATAAACTCAATATGAACTTTAATACTTATATCCTAAATAACTTGCTATTAACATGTCTTATCATTTTTATTTTATTAATTCTTAATACCTTGCTTGTTAAATGGTTAATCTAGGTTTATGTTGTATAACACTTGGTACATCAAATACTTGGTTATTCATAGTCTTCAGCCGACATCATTGTTATGAGAGGAACTTGATTTGTTGTCAACAAGTTAGCATCATGAATACTTGATAAAATTTATAAGTATGGTGTTATGTAAATAAGATGATTAATATGATCATGTTGATTATTTATCAAGAGTTTATACGTTATTTATTTCTAATACTATTAGTGGATCCTCTAACCTTGACATTTGTTTTTATCATTGTTTAATATCTTACATCTCAAAGTCCTCTTTAACTCACCACCACCACCACCACCACCACCATCATCGTTGTTATTGTTGTTGTTATTATTATTATTATTATTTATAATTTATATAGTCCACTTCTCTGTAATTCGACCCCGGTCTTGCCGGGTTATTTATTACTTTGACATTCTTGCACTTGAGATAAGACATCAACTCTTTGATCGTGTCAGAGTAATTAATTTTTTTTGAATTATAAGAAACAAGTTATTATTAACTATGTTAAAAAATATTTGTCACTTTTTTTTTTTAACTTTTTCATGTGAATGAGATAATAGGCTTTTAAATAGTTATTAATGTTAAAATCGAATTGATTAATTTAAGAACTTGTTTTTTATTTAATAATTGCACACTTGATAAATATGTGATATACAAGGAGTCTATTTATAAAATTGATCATCTCTTTACCGTATAATTATACATTTTATTTAATTTAAAACATTTATGAAAATAATAGAGACCCAGAAGAAAAACATAATTTTCTTCATCAAATTCTTTTAGAATTTATTCTCTTAAATAACTTGTTATGGATTAAGGTATACTTTTTTCTTTTTTCATTTTTTTTTTAAAAAAGAAGAAATAATAATTATTTGAATATAAAAATTATAAAATTCTAAGAGTATAGGTAGTTCCAATACTATTTGATTGTTCATGTTTATAATTAAATAATTGCTTACATGTAATATTATAGCCTTAGATTTAAGAAATCATGTTTTCCATTCAAATATTACCATTTATATCAATTTTATATGAATCCTAGATTTTAATTAAGGAATTTTATTTTAAAATTTCACTGCCTATTACAATAATTAATATGAATGATTCTTGGAGAATATTATTGTTTATGTTTTCATAATTGATGATGGATCAAGTTTTGACATTGGAGACATTACGAGATTTTGTGGTTTCTGATCTGGGTGGATTACAATAATATTTTAGAAAGATTATACCTAAAATAAATGTTAGAGAAATCAAGGCTAACCAGCACATAGAGAGTCGAACCTAAATAACTGGGTTGAGAGATAAAGTGCTAGCCACCCCATCATAAAAGATATCTTGCTTAAAGATCACACATATGTTAGCACTTAACCTACTATTGTTTTTATGGTTTCACTTATTCTACCATTACAAAATCGATTTGAGGTAAGGTTCCTAGGTAGTGAAGGATTCCATGTATAATATTATTGGATGTGTAAAGGTGTTGTAAAAATTAGAGACTTATTGATTAGATCATTTGCGAAACATTTGACTTGCGCTTCCAAAAATTAAAGATTCATTGATAAGACCATTCATGAAAAAATTGATGTTCATGTCTAAAAATATAAGACTTGTCAATTTGATCATTTGTGAAACAAATATTGGACCCATATGTATGGTAAGAACTGGGCTTTGGCCTAACTCTTTTAAACATATCCAAAATGGGCCCAAACAACACAACTCAAACTCATTGGACCAATAAGGGTCACTTTGACCCAACCCGTGTCTACTCGCAACAATAGGGATGTTGTAACACATAAAAATGATCAAAACATATTTACAAATAAACATGAAAAAAGTAACCTTCCATTTTTGTTTATATATATATATAAACAAAAATGAAATATTTTTGTTTATATATTATCGAAAGGATATTGACAAAGACAACTTACAACTTATCAATTCATGTTCATGTTTAACAAAATAATTTCTTTTGAGAACAAAACAACTATTAATCAAAATAGCACACATTTTATTTTATATTTTTAATGTTTTCCTTTTTTTTTTATTTAAGAACACTCTTATCATATTTTTTAAAAACACATTAAACACATTCACGATGCATATTCATACATCAACACATTAAACACTTCATGCCAGAAAATTAAACACACAAGAAAATCAAATGCCTACACATAAATTAAAAATTTAGAGAAAAAAAACATCAACACATACATTTCATAATTCAAAAATAACATTAACACACATCAAATTTCACACCAAGACCAAACAATTAAAAAACAACATCAACATATAAATTTCACATTAAGACCAAACCATCACGCCTCAGATAAACCTATTGCAACCCAATCATCCCAACTCCATCTTAGGGTATTGATTCTAGCCTTATTCCATCGAAAAATATAAATTTCTCGGTGGCATCATACCTCTAGTGTTGCCACAACACTTAAACTCTTCATAATCATCCATAATAATACGTATGCAAATTAACAATATATTGAATTTTATGTAAAAAATTAATTTTGGATCCTAAATTGACCTTCGAGAGTAGATGGGTTGGTTGAGGAGCTACTATAATGGCAATGACAATTCTAGATAATGTTGGCACATGAATTCATATGTCCCTGACATTGGTGGCACGGGTAATCACATGTTACCACTACTAGACTACGTTTTGAGGTAGATAAGGAATGTTGCTTTCTCCTTTTCACTTTTGTATCAATGATGAGACTCACAATCACCTGTGAAAGGAGATCAATGAGGGATAACTTCAATGATGTGAACCAGGAGGGTAAGAACCCTAGAACCCATAATCAAAATTGAATGTAACCTAAGAAAGCTAAAATCAAGCTAAAAAGAACTCGAATAAATGATTATCTAAACTAAAAGGCCATAGTTATTAGAAGAAAAACCCTAATTCGTTGATTATAATGAACCAATAACTGAAGGTATAAAGGATGACAACTTTGACCAATTGATTATAATGAAATAAAAACTAAAGATATAAGGATGAATGTCACAAAGAAGTAATATCTGCTAATTCTTTTTGAACATTTTATGAAAAATCAAGAGTAAGAGTGAACTCTCTTACACAAATTTTATTTATAAATAATCAATCCATCTCTAAACACAAGCTAAATAACCATATTTAATCTAGGCAAAAGATCCTAAAAAAGGCACAAAAAATAACAAAAGATTTCTAAATAAAATGGGAAAAAAAAAATCCTAAATCAACTAAGAAAATATTGTAAATTTCAAACAATAACTTTTAGACCTTATTGTAAGTCCTTCTTAATGTTTGGCCATTATGAGATTTTATACATATAGGAAAACAAGTCTTTAGAATATTTTGAAAAAATCTCAATCCAATCCAATGGTCAAATCAAAAGTCATCTTCATTAATATAAAATAATATATTAGGAAAATAAGTCCAATTCGCAAGTCTTATAGGAAATAAGGCTCAGATATCTTGAAATAGCCCACTAAATTCCTCTTTAATTTTCTTAGCTCTTGACCTTACAATAGACCTAATTAGGGGTGTTCAAAAAAACCGACCAACCGATTAAACCGAAAAAACCAAGAAAAAATTAACCAAAAAAACCGAACCGATAGAAAAACTGAATAAACCGATTAAAAAAATTAAAAAAACCACCCGGTCTGGTTCGGTTCCGGTTTTAAAAGGCTTAAACCGATTAAACCGGACCAAACCGGACCGGGTGGTTTTTTTACATTTTAGAAATCTGGAAATTCACATGCACGCTTGCAGGCGTGGGCAGAGAAAATAAGGCAAAATCTAACTTTTCTTTTGTCATCTACTCCAACTACAAATTGTATTATAATGCCTAGCAGAATGTGTCAACATTAAAGTTAAGTTTACTCTCCAGTGACTATAATTAAATACAAGACCATCTGAAATCAATCTCTAGATTATCAAAAGGTGGGATTTGTGGGTCTGCGTGTCACTGTACTATTTCCAAACATGGCAGAAATTAAAGACCAATAATTTTCCAGAGCCGTTGGAATGGATTTTTCTCTTCTCCTTCAACCAACCGCGAGCCGATCTTCCCCACCTTCACAAATCAGCCTCCACCGTAGCCCCATCTTCTTCTTCCCTTTCCCTCAGCCGTTTCCCCTTCTGGCCATTTCCTTCTCCAGCCACCCCTTGCCTCCCAGGTCTTCTCCCCTCAGCCACGATCTCTCCCCTTCTCCAAGACAGCAGCTCCATTTTCCTTTTCCAGCGACACACCCGAACAACCAGCCACGTACCAGATCTTCTCCCTCCCAGCGGTGCTTCTCTCAGCCACCGAGAGCGCTGCTGACAAATCTTCCCTCTTCCACCGGCCGCAGGCCACGGTCTCCCTCACCAGCACAGACGCGACAAAGCTCCCCCCCAGCGGTGGCCGAACAGTAGCAGCCAGCAACCTCTTCATCCCCTCCGACCGGACAACCACTCACATCTCAATCGTAGCTTCAGCTACCTTCGCAAGATCTGTCACCAGCAGGAAGAAAGAACAGCCAGCCAAGAAGAAAAAAGAAGACAGAGGTCACAGATCTAAAAAAAAGAAATTTGAGAACGGATCTGGACTAAAATAGAGCCAATTATTTGATTGATTTTGGTTTTTCTGGTTTGTAAGGCTAAAAAACCGACCCGAACCGAACAAAACCGGTTTGGTTTGAACTGATTCTCGGTTCGGTTCGGGTTATACTAACAAGGAATAATATTTTCTGGTTCGGTTGAATTTTTATGTTAAAACCGGACCGAACCGGACCATGAACACCCCTAGACCTAATTGGCACCTATAATGGATGGATCTTTTGGTGATTCTTATTGATTATCATCATTCAACTTTGTTTCTCTCTTTGTCCTTCCTTTCTCTCTCTCTCTCTCTTTCTCTCTCTCTCTACGTGTTCAATTGTTGTTGCTTTTGTTTGGAGTGTTGTTGTAGCATAGAGGCTAGCTCATGTTTGAGTTAGTTTTTCTATTGTTAGAGTTTTCAATTGATGGCTATGGTTTCCGATTAAGATTTGGTTCAACGTGGTACAAAGCTACTATCACAGGTTGATTGAAGGATAGTTTAGGTTAAAAGAGGTTGAGGGTAATGGGTTTCTATGCTTGGAAAAATAGGAGAGCAACTATTGCCGTCGGTGGAGTTAAGTTAAGTTGAGTTGTCATGGCTAGTGAAGAAGGAGGGATTGTTGTCATCGAAGATGAGGCTGCTTGGTAGGTCAATAATTCTTATGGCCATGAGGTTTTTAAAATTATTCTTTTTTTTTCTCCCCTAAAATCTTCTTTTTCACTCAAAAAATTCCTCCCACTTTTTCTCTCATATTTTCCTCTCCAAAATTTCCTCTCCTTTTTCTTTCACGTCCTCTTATTATTTCCTTTGTCTCAAAATTTTTCTTTACACACTTTTCTTTCTCTTCCCCCCAATTTATGGCTAAGATTTCTTTGGCACCCATCTTTTTTTCTCTATCATTCACTAATATTTTATACTACCTTATCTAATAATATTCTTATTCTTTCTTATCACCTAGTTGTAATTTCTTGGTCCTTCTATTCTTACTTGATTATTATTCCACTCTCTAAACTTTTTTTTTCTTTGATTTAATTTTCTTTCTTTCTTGTGATTTTTTATCATTTTTTTTTAAAATTCATTGATATGAAACCTTAAGTGAAAAGGTAAAAAAATCATGAAATGGGTGGGGATTGGCCAAATTGAGTTGAGAATACATTTGTTTTTTTTTATTTTTTTTATTTGTTTGCTTTTTCTTGAAAATATGTTAAAAAAGAAGGCAAAAAATGGGACACTGAAAAATTTGAAAGGTGGTCAAGTTGAGAAGTGATAAACCTTAAGAATTGAAACTTAAAAAAAATAATCATAAAGGACTCGGATTTGTAAGAGCAATGCTTTGGACTTAAATTTGCAAAAGTTATCCGAGTCTTTAAAAGAAAGATTTGTGAGAGCACTTTGGGTTTTAAAATCACATAAATATTTTCAAGAGTCTTCTTAAACTCAAAAGTAGGGATGACAATGGATAGTTGCGGGATAGATTTCTTGATACTCATAACCTATCTATTACCCATCGACTAAGAAAATATGTACGTGTGTGTGTATATATATATATATTGTATTAAAACATATAAATGTTCTACAAATATATCTATAAATATAAATATATATTTTAGGTTAGGCTCGGGTAGGTTTCAAGTTGGGTTTGACAATAAAGTAACCATCTAAAAAATACTCACCTTGTAAAAATCCTTGGCCCCAAACTAGTAAACCAATGTTAATTAGAATAATCCCCAACCAAAAAAATGATAAACTAAAAGGAAAAAATTATTATGATTAAGGATGAAAACCCCTAGTAAATTAACTAAAATCTTGGATGAAATAAAGTAATAATCAATACACAAAATATAAGCCCAATGATAAATTATGTAAATTCCTCAATTAGGTAAAATAATTATTTCGAAGAGAATGTTTGTGGATTGGGGTAAAAATATTCAAAAAAAATACAACATAACTCTAAATAAATAAATGTTTGAATTTGTGTTCAAATAATACTTCTCACATATACAACGATAAATTATATGTGATTAGTAATTAATCCCAATAGGTAATGTGTATATGATGTATAATTAATCGCAATGATGATAGTTTTATATGATTTGAAATTGACCACAACAATAGACTCAGATAAATCATAATCGATTGCAACATCAAAGAACAATGTGTAAATGCCAATAAACCATAACGATGGATATGATAAAATGATTTAAGTTGGTCATTTGAATGAAGGCTATGTGATAGATTCTGTAACGCCCTCACTTTTTATGGCCATCTAATACATAAAATCACATCATAAGCAGATGTATACACATAATCACAATTATCTTCAATACCATATTTCAATCCTTAATATATTACTAATTATTCTACTGAAAATTTAGTAGAGTTTTCCTATACTTGAATGGTACCAAGTTATCTACATAAACCTGTGTACATCCAAAATCATTTCACAATCCCTGATCTCATGATTAGTACTTAAAAGTGTATTTTTATCAAGGTTTTATATCATCATTTTGCACTTGAAGTATTAATAATTCCTTAAGTAAAGCATGTTTTATAATAACATATCTAATAATATAAGATACCTTTAATTTATGGTAAATGTTCATCTTAAATGGAGGCCTATCACATAAATGAAAGGATAGATTGATGACTTTAAGTACTGAAATTGAAAAGACAAAGAGAGGGCCAAACTTAGAAAAGAAATATTGGTGCAGTCCAAACTGGAACACTGTTCGATAATTAGGTCATATCTGGAGCTGTAGATTTTAGATTTAGGTCTGCTTTATATGGATGGAAAGGTAAGACATAGGCCTACAACTTTGATGTGGAGTCTAAGATTTAAAAAGGCCGTTTTCAAGTCCAAATTATAGCAACAACAAAGAAGTCCGAATCTGTCCTGCAGCCTAGACATTGTTTAGTGTTCAGCCCATATCTCGAGTTATAGTAGTTCAAATGACCTCAATGTTTTTTCCTTGGAAAGATAAGATAATTTCCTACAACTTTCATGAGTCAAGTTGGTTCCAGTTCTGATGTTAGCAATGACATTTTATTCAGACAAGAAGATAAATATTTTCACCAAGTCAAGAGCTGGCCACCCACTTAACAATTAGTCATCAAATCAATAGTTTCAAATTTTAGCCTATAAAAGGAGGCATTTGCCATGCATTTAGGGCTTGGTTGTTCAGATCAAGAACTTGCTCTTGATCTCTCTCTTTATATTTTTTGTAATTCTTAAGTTTTGCTTTTATTAATATCTTGTTTATGCTTTTCATTTCCTTTCCTTTACCTAGTTAACTTGTATCTTATTTATGTTCTTATTTTGTTTATTTATGTTTCTCTTCTTCATTATGTTTAGCTAAGTTTATTATGTCAAGGTGAAAAGGTTACACTAATGGTGTCAGAATAAATATAGTGTAAACTCAACATGGACCTTAATGTTTAATATTAACATGTCTTATCTTTTTATCTTACTAATTCTTAATACCTTGCTTGTTAAATGGTTAATCTAGATTTGTGTTGTATAACACTTGTTACAACAAATGCTTGGCACTCTCATAGCCCAACCGTATGGTATTACCTACACCTGTGCTATGAAAGGAACTTGATTTGTTGTTAACATAAGTTAGCATCATGAATTCCTAACAATATTTAAAAGTTTGGTGTTACTTAAATAAGATAATTAATATGATCATGTTAACAATTTATAATGAGCTATTAATGACAAATTATCCGATTGGAACCTCCTTTGTGTGTGGTTTCTAGTTGAGTAATAAGAGTTTATACTATACTTATTTCAAAATACCATTAGTGGATCCTCTAACCTTGACATTTGTTTTTATCATTGTTTAATCCTTACATTAATCTTCCATCTCAAAGTTCTCATCAACTTCTTCTTCTTCTTCTTCTTGATTACTACTACTACTACTACTACTACTACTACTACTACTACTAGTTGAGACCATGATCCATTTGTGTTTGGGATGAAATGCAACAACAATTTTTAAAGAAGTTTTTTCCATCTTACAAAACCAACTCTTTCAAAAAACAAATCACCACTTTCACTCAAAAACCAGGTGAAACATTTTACCAATGTTAGGATAGGTATCGAGACTTGCTTAATACTTGCCCTTATCATGGTTTTGAAACATGGAGATTGGTTTCACATTTTTATAAAGGATTAGCACCTACAGATAGGCAAATGGTGAAATTGATGTGCAATGGAACTTTTGAAGATAAAGACCCCGATGAAGCAATAGTACCTAGACTTGCTAGCTGAAAATGCTTAAAATTGGGACACTACAGGCACTAATGAGGCACCGGGTAAAACTCAACTTCATACATCTAGTGGAGGTATGTACAACCTTAGGGAAAATCATGACCTCCAAGCCAAACTTGCATCTTTAACTAGAAAAGTCGAGGCACTTGAATGTAAAAAGAGTGGTCAATTAAAATCTATTCAAGACATTGTGTGTCAAATCTGTGAAACAAATGAACATGCAACCAATGACTATCCAACTTTGCCTTCTTTTAAGGAATGCCTTCATGAACAAGCCTGTGCTTTAAATAGTTTCCAAAAGCCCAATCATAACCTATACTCGTAAATATACAACCCTTGTTGGAGAAACCACCTAAATTTAAGTTGGAAGAGTGATAATAATAACGCACAAACTTCACAACCACTATTTCAAGCACACCATAATTTTCAAAATTCTCATGTATATGCACTTCCTTATGCTCCACCTCTTAGAATAAATCTTGAGGAAACATTGCATGCATTCATTGAAAAGCAAGAAACAATCAACACTCAACTTGCTCAAAGTGTTGCTACCCAATTTTTTACTCATGTTTTTGATAAATTTTCAGAAAAATAAAAAATAGCAAAAAAAAAAAAAAAAACAACAAAAAACCTAAAAAATTTATTTTTGATATATTTGCATCATTTTTAGCATTTTCAACGTCATTTCAAAAGAATCTAAATTTTCAAAGGTATTTTGAACACATTCAACTTTTAACATGTAAATTTTACAATCACTGATTTTTCTTGTTGAGTTGATGTTGATATTGCTCCCTTTCAAAAATACCAAAAAATAAGAAAAAATCAAAATTTATAAAAAAGAATGAAAAGAAAAAAGAAAAAAGAAAAGTTGAGGGACTAGTTTGAAAATATAGCAAACTTTTACCTATAAATACTAGTCTACAGTAAAAGAAAAGGGGGGAAGAAAAAAATTGACTAACGAAGAAATTTACACGAGGGAGAAGAAAAGTAAACCCTAAAAGAACCTAATCTTCTCCACGCTGCAGCCGCCCCCCCTTTCCTTGAAAAAACAAGAAACCTGAAGAAGAAACCGGGCTCCCCGAGTAGCCGCCCGAAAAGAAAAAAACCCAAGCTTTCATCTCTCTCCGAAACCTCCCTCTCTTGGCTACAACCAGTTTCCCTTTCTCCTCCAAAAAACGAACTGGTCCCCATCTTCCCCTTCTGGTCGCCCCTTCCCTTTGAAAAAAAAACAGAGCCGCCCACTGCTTTAGGATTTTGGCTCTTATAATCTCACAGACAACACCCACTATTCCCCATCTCCCACACATTAGAGCAGCCATTACAGCCCATGCTCTCCTCTCCCCTCCCATTCATTTCCTCTTCTTCCCCTACAGAACCCAGCCTTTCCCCACAAGCCGCACACCTTTTCTTCTCCACAACGAAGCCAGCCAGAGAAACCAGAGAGCACCGGACAAGCCTCCCCCTCCCTCGGTCGAACAGCCTCCAGCGGCAGCAACAACTCAGCAGCGCCCATAGACCAGCAACCTTTGGTTACATGCCGGCCACTTGAAGTGAAGGAGACGAAGACGTAAGCCAAAGAAAGATCTGCAGTGGAACAGATCTAAAAAAAGGAAGAGGAGTCGATCTGAAAACAAAATTAAAACAGACTGGTTTGTTGCGTTTTTGGGTGATTTGCAAGTAACGGCGCTGCTCACAGCTGACTAGAGGGTGAAGAGGGAAGGAAGCCATTACAAATCTCCCTGGATTTCACGGCGACACGTAAACCCACGCGCCACTAGTGACGGCCGCGCGTGGGGAAACGCGCCGCCACTACTCCACAGTTCCTGAGGGTCTACTCTGCAATTCCTGGACTCTTTAGGGACCTTTTTGTAATTTTTAGATGTTTGAACATGTATTTAAATCTCTGTTAAATGTTTTTTTTTTTAGTTTGTGTTATTCTGAAAAATGTAATAGAATGAGCATAGTAATGAAAAAGAGATGTGTGTGTGTGTGTGTGCGTTTGTATTTTTTTCTTTTATGTATATTTTTGAATTATAAAATACAAAAAGAAAGGAAAAATAATTAGATATTTTAATTTGTATATGGTTAAATATTTGAAGGATAAATAAAATCATGTTGTATTTCCCGTGAAAAATGTAAGAACACGTTTCTACATATATTTTGGGATTTAATAACTGGTTTATTAAAGCTTTAAAAATTTGATTAATATTTTAAATTTTCAATTCATATCAAACCATGAAGCAACTTATTTCAGGTAGGGTGCGCTAGGGGTGCTAATACCTTCCCTACCACAACCATTCCTTTACCCTTGAATCTCTAACAAAGACCAGTATATCCAGGTTTCCTAGTAACCTTTAATTAAATATTAGGTGGCGACTCCCAAAGAACCAAATCAAACAAGACAACAAAAAATCGCCAAAACCGATCGTTGCGCGGGTGATGTTCGACACAAAGCATGACATATTTTAAAGATGCTTTTGCAAAATTCACATCTGCTCTCAATTTTCAAGAGAAAGGTAAGTTTCCATCTTAACCATAGGAAAATCTAAAGGGACAATACAATGTAAATGCAAGTAGTTCTAGAAGCCAACACTTGAATCAGGTCAAATTAGTCATCACTCTTCGCAGTGATAAGGTTATTGAAAAACCCATTCTTAAACCTTGTGAGAAAGATGATGAGTCAATCTCTAAGGGTAAGAAAGAGGTTGAATCTGAACATTGTAAAGAAAAGACTGATTATCTGCCAACACTTTCATTTCCTCATGCCATGACCAAACAAAGGAAAGTCAATCACAATTCTGAAATCCTTGAAACTTTCAAATAGGCAAGGATCAATATACCTTTGTTGGATGCTATTAATTAGGTATTTTCCTATGCTAAATTTTTGAAAGATCTGTGCACTGTGAAGAGAAAACTGAATGTGAAAAAGAAAGTATTTTTAGCCGAACAAGTAAATGCTATTCTTCATAAAAATAATGCTTTGAAATATAAAAACCTTGGTTGTCCTACAATTTCTTGCTTTATTTGAGAACATAAAATTGAAAGAGCTTTACTTGATCTTGGAGCTAGTGTGAATTTACTTCCATATTCGGTTTTTCAAAGTCTCAATCTAGGTGAGTTAAAACCAATTTCTAGAACTCTTTTACTTGTTGATAGATCTATAAAAGTACCTAGAGGAATAGTTGAGGATGTGTTAGTACAAGTTGATAAATTCATTTATCCTGTAGATTTTGTTGTTTTGGATACACAACCTGTTGAAGCATGTAATTCAATTCATGTTATTTTAGGACGTCCATTTCTTACAACTTCTGATACATTGATTAATTATAGGAATGGACTGATGAAGCTATCATTTGGAAACATGATATGAAGATGAATATTTTCAACATTTGCAAGCAACCTATAGATTAAAATGATTTACAGGAAGTGGACTTTATTGAAAAATTAGTTCATGATCAATTTCAAAACCACTTTCAGTGAAACTGAGATTGATGAACTTGACGATTTACAAATGGTCTATTTTCAGGAAGAATCAAAGTCAAAGAATTGGAGACCACAAATTAAAGAATTGTCACCACGATCAATTGAGTTCGTACCTTCAAGTGTTCAACCACCAAAACCTGATTTGAAGCCGATACCATTCAACATTAAATACTTATTTTTGGGAGAAAATGAAACCTTTCTGGTAATAATCTCTTCCAAACTTAATGCACGTCAAGAAGGTAAGTTATTACAGACTCTGAAAATGCACAAAAATGCATTAGGATGGACTATAGCTGACATAAAAGGAATTAGCCCTTTGATGTGCACACACATGATTTATTTAGAGTAAAATGCTAAACCCTCTAGAGAAATGCAACGAAGGCTTAATCCTAATATGAAAGTAGTGAAAAATGAAGTCAATAAGCTTCTAGATAATGGAATCATTTATCATATTTCTGATAGCAAATGGGTAAGTCCTACCTAAGTTGTACCCAAGAAGTCTGGAGTCACTGTGATAACAAATGAGAAAAATGAGTTAATTCCAACTAGGACTATTACTAGTTGGCGCATGTGCATTGACTATAGAAAACTTAATTCAATGACTAGAAAAGATCATTTCCCTTTACTTTTCATGTATCAAATCTTAGAAAGAGTTGCAGGTCATGAATTTTATTGTTTCCTAGATGGCTATTCAGGTTATGACCAAATTGAAATGGCATTAGAAGATCAAGAGAAGACTACTTTCACATGTCTATTTGGTACTTTTGCATATCGAAGAATGCCTTTTGGATTATGCAATGCACCAACCACATTTCAAAGATGCATGCTTAGGATATTTAGTGATATGGTTGAACATTTCCTTGAGATTTTTATGGATGATTTTTCTGTTTTTGGTGATTTATTTGATGATTGTTTAACTAACTTGGAAAAGGTTTTAAATAGGTGTGAAGAGAAGAATCTTGTACTGAATTAGGAAAAATATCACTTTATGGTAACGAACGACCTTGTACTTGGTTACATTGTTTCATCGAAAGGAATTGAGGTTTACAAATCTAAAATCGAGTTAATTGCCAACTTACCAACACCAAAATTTGTTAAAGATGTTAGATCATTCTTAGGATATGCTGATTTTTACAGAAGGTTCATAAAAGATTTTAGTGTAATATATAAACCATTGTGTAACCTTCTAACAAAGGAAAATATTTTTGAATGGACTGAACAGTGTGAAAAAGCCTTTGTTAAACTTAAAATCTTGCTTACTTCTACTCCTGTCATTCAACTTCCTGATTGGTCATTACTTTTTGAACTAATGTGTGATGCTAGTGATTATGCCGTGGGTGCTGTCTTGGGACAAAAAAAAGATAAGAAACCTTATGTGATTTACTATACAAGTAAAACTTTAAATAGTGCTTAAATGAATTAAACTACCACTTAAAAAGAACTACTTGCAGTAGTATTTGCATGTGACAAGTTCATATCTTATTTTGTTGGCTCACCTGTTGTCGTTTTTAGTGATCATGCAGTATTGAAATATCTTCTCTCTAAGAAAGATTCTAAGGCTAGATTGGTGTGGTGGATTTTGTTACTTCAAGAATTTGATATCACAATCAAAGACAAGAAAGGCACCGAAAATGTTGTCGTAGATCATTTGTCCAGATTGACAACCGATTCGAGATCTGACATCACACCAATCGAGACTACTTTCCTAATGAATCTTTATTTTATGTCTCTATAATGCCTTGGTTTGCTAATATTGTTAATTTTCTTGTTTCAAGACAATTGCTAGCTCATTGGAGTACCCAAGACAAAAGAAAGTTCTTGAATAAAGTGAAGAACTTTTAATGGGATGACCTTTATTTATTCAAATATTGTCCTGATGAAATATTTCGAAGATGCATTTTTGACAATGAGGTAAGTAGTGTCATTAAATTTTCTCATTCTAAGGCATGTGGGGGTCATTTCTAATCAAGAAAGACAACTGCAAAAATCTTACAAAGTGGATTTTATTAGCCCACCATGTTCAAAGACTCACATGCATTCTGCAAGACTTGTGAAAATTGTCAAAAGTTGGGATCTATTTCAAAATGTCGCATGATGTCTTTAAATCCTATTCTTGTCATTGAAATTTTTTACTGTTGGGGTATAGATTTCATAGGTTCATTTCCTCCATCATTTGGTTTCTTGTACATATTAGTCGCAGTAGATTATGTTTGAAAATGCATAGAGGCAATTCCAAGTCGAAACAATGATCACAAAACAGTGATAAAGTTTTTAAAAGAAAATATTTTAAGTCGATTTGGAATCCCTCGAGCCATGATAAGTGATGGTGGAACACATTTCTACAACAAGCCATTTGAGTCTTTAATGAAGAAATATGGAATCACACACAAAGTTGCCACCCCTTATCACCCTTAGACGAGTGGACATGTAGAACTTACTAATAGGGAGATCAAACAGATCTTGGAGAAAATAATGAACCCTAATCAGAAAGATTGGTCTTGAAGACTTAATGATGCTCTTTAGGCTTATCAAACTGCTTATAAAACATCATTAGGTATGTCACCTTATAGACTAGTCTATGGAAAACCTTGTCACTTGCCTGTAGAACTTGAACATAAAGCTTATTGGGCTATTAAGGCTTTCAATTCAAGCGTTGATGATGCTAGTCAGCTGTGAAAATTACAAATAAATAAGCTTAAGGAAATAAGAAATGATGCATATGAAAATTCAAGAATTCATAAAGCAAGAATCAAAGAGTTTCATGACAAGAAAATACTGAGAAAAACATTCAATGTTGGTCAAAAAGTCTTGCTTTATAATTCTGGACTCCATTTATTTCCTGGAAAACTAAGATCAAGATGTAGCGGTCCTTTTATTGTGAAACATTTGTATCCATATGGAGCCTCTAATATTGAGAATCCAAAGAATGACAATGTTTTCAAGGTAAATGGATATCGTTTGAAAGTTTACTTTGATAATTTTTTAGTTGAATATGACTTTATTGAATTGAGTGATCATGTATATAAAGATTGATTTTCTTTTTCTCATATTGTTTTTATGTTTCTTTTTGGTGTGACTTTTGTTTTGCTAGTCTCTCTCACCTTGGTCAAATGGTGGATAACGGTACTCCGTGACTCTTAAGTCGGTTCTTTTAATTTTCCATGATAACTGATATCTGTATATATATTTGTGCAATTCTTTGTTCTTTCCCCTTTCTTTGAATATCTCCACTAATTCTCATTTGAAAATGGACACCACTCTTGAAAAATTGAAAAAGTATTTTCCCGCTTTGCCTCAAAATGCGATTACAAGAATTTACCATGCTAGATGTGCAAGATGGAGGTTGTTAATGAATAATGGAATTCCTTAATATATTCGCTGGCTGATTGAAGCAAAGGTTCGATTATCAGGTGAGTCCTTCAATTGTTTCATTTTATACATGCATGGAACAAGTAAAAGCACTTTTACGAAGAAACATCGTGCAAAACGACTGAAAGTCTAACATAGATGTGTCAGATGGACTTGTAATGTGACATGTTGTTCTTTAGAAATGATATCTATAAATTATGAAGATAAAATATAATTCATTAAGGATGGCCTGAGTAAGGGGTCTTTAGATAATCTTCTATTGACTCTTGAGACGCACCCTAATGGAGATGTGCATTGTCCAATTCATGATTTATGGCCACAATTCCATAAAGAACATGCTAGACATAGTCTTGGGAATCTGACTAAAAAAGACCTTGTTTGCCAGTTTTTAAGAAAAATAGATGGGAAGCCTATCCCCGACCCATAGAGGGTGTTTAAGTCATTCTTGGACGTAAAACCAAGAAAAGATGTGAGCCACAATCACAACTACCTATACATACATATACTTTTAAAAGAGAGAGAGAGAGAGAGAGAGAGAGAGAGATAGAGACTACAGCTAGCCCACATATAGGTGGTATGATTGCATTTTCAATTTCTCATCTATAAATTCTTCTCTTCCTTCCCTTCATTTCTACTCAACCTATACATTCATCAAATATAGAAGTGTAGAAATGGCAAGTTCCTCAAGTCATCACATAAGAAATATTTATGTTTTCGGTGGATCCAGTCCTGGGAAAGAAAAGGAGTTTTCAGAATCAACAAATCATCTTGATCAGGTACTAGCTAAGCGAAAGATTCATTTAGTGTATGGCGGAGGAAGCCTTGGTTAATGGGGGGTGTCAATAGCTGTATTTTTAGGAGGTAGTCAAGTTTTGGGGGTCGTCCCCAAAGCTTTAACAAAAGGAGACATTATTGGAAAAACAATTGGAGATGAACTACAAGTGCCCACAATGTCTGATCAAATGAATGCAATGCTAATGCCTTCATTGCCTTAGTAAGTGGTCTGGGCACATTGGAAGAGATCTTTCATATTTTCTCTTGGGCCTAACTACACATTCACCATAAACCTATAAGTCTATTAAATGTTAATGATTTTTATGATAAGTTGTTGTTTTTTCTTGATCATGTTGTAGAACAGGAATTTCTAACATCTTCGACATGAGAAATCATAATCTTTGCCGCTATTGCTGAACAATTGATTGACCAACTACAATCTTTCATTCCTATAATTGATCCCTCCATGAGTCGCATAAATTGGTCAACTAAAAAAATCGTAAAAAGCTTAGATTGGATTTGAGCCTTCATTTGTAAAAACTTTGTGTCTTTTGGTGTTATTATTGTGTTTTTTTGTTACTAGCTGTGTTTTCTATTATATAAACTATTTGCAAAACTGTTGTTACTAGGATGACATAGTAAAATGAGTTCTTTTGTTAAAGTGACTCTTGAGACACATCTTAGTAAACATTCTTAACAAGGTCTATCAAAATACTTCTTGAAATATTCAGGTTTACAAACTCTCGTATTGTTATCACTTGATTCTGCTCATATGCTCATTTAACAAGTGTTCTTAAATCTTCATTTTCACACACACACTCTAACATAAGAATTTGGGTTGCACATTGGATTACTACATTATTTATGTTCTTTTGTTAAAGGTAACAACTAAGGGAAAGGGATAGTATATAATTTGCAAAAAAAAAAAAAAACAAAAAAATAATGATAATAAAAATGTAGATAAGTTTGGTTTCGTAGCCTCCCTAACCTAAGCAATTAAGTTCGAATAGGTGTTTTAACACTTAATAACCTAAAGTCAATTGACTTGGGAGCTATTGGCCCAACGCTTGTTACATGGGTTGAGGAGAAAAGCTTAAGGGAATCAAACATTGCACTATCTACGTATCAGTATCTGCAACCCGAGTTGCTAAGCTCGTAGGGGTGTCTCAACACCAAATGCCCTAAGACCAACTGGTCTGGGAGTCATTAGCCAAAAGCTCGTTACATGGGTTAAAGATGCATTATGTTTTAAGTTGTGTGTGTGTGTGTGTAAATATATATATAGAAGAAAAAGATAATAATCCCAACCCAAGAAAGTTAACCTTAAACATTAGAACAAAAAATTTGTTTTCTTTCAAGTAAAGTCTCATAACTATGTGTTGATATATTGAGCACAAAAAGAAGGTTTATTAATATCTTGTTTAAGAGGTATTGAGCAGATATATGGATTTAATGAGAGTTTATTTATCTAGATAGATTAATGAAAGTTGAATGATGAATGCCTTGCTTTGTGGAATTTGCAAATTGTTTTTCTATTTTAACACTTTGATTACTAGGTACTAGTAATAAGCTGGTTGGGGGTGTGATTAGAACTTAAAAGTACATTTTTATCAAGGTTTTATATCATCATTTTGCACTTAAAGTATCAATAACTCCTTAACTAAAGCATGTTTTATAATAACATATCTAATAATATAATATACCTTTAATTTATGGTAAATGTTCATCTTAAATGCAGGCCTATCATATAAATGAAAGGATTGATTGATGAGTTTAAGTATTGAAATTGAAAGGACAAAGAGAGGGCCAAACTTAGAAAAGAGATGTTAGTGCAGTTCAAACTAGAACACTATTTGGTAATTGGATCATATCTGAAGTTGTAGATCTTGGATTTAGGTATGCTTTATGATTAGTACTTAAAAGTGCATTTTTATCAAGGTTTTATATCATCATTTTGCACTTGAAGTATCAATAACTCATTAACTAAAGCATGTTTTATAATAACATACCTAATAATATAAGATACCTTTAATTTATGGTAAATGTTCATCTTAAATGCAGGCCTATCGCATAAATGAAAGGATTGATTGATGAGTTTAAGTATTAAAATTGAAAGGACAAAGAGAGGGGCAAACTTAGAAAAAAGATGTTGGTGCAGTCCAAACTAGAACACTGTTTGGTAATTGGGTCATATCTCGACCTAAATCCGAGTTCTACAGCTCCAGTTATGATCCAATGACTCAATAGTATTCTAGTTTGAATTGAGCCACCATCTCTTTTTCTAAGTTTAACCCTTTTTTTATCTTATCAATTTTAGTAATTAAACTTATCAACCAATCTTTTTATTTATTTGATAGGCCTGCATTTAATATGAACATTTACCATAAATTAAAGGTATCTTATAGTATTAGACATGATATTATAAAACATGCTTTAGTTAAGGAGTTATTGATACTTCAAGTACAAAATGATGATATAAAACCTTGATAAAAATGCACTTTTAAGTATTAATTAGTTAGCGTTCAAATGAAACCAGTCTTGTGTAATTTAGAGTTGTAAGACTCCAGATATGAGTTAAACTAAAGAAAGGTCTTAACGAAAACCTTCTGGACAAATTATGTGTACTCTGTAATGAGTGATTTTAGGCTTGGAAATGCCAGAAATGGGTGTTTCTTCCTTTCATAAAAGTTTTATATTTATGTCTTATGTTTCTCAAGAGATAAAACACAACCAAAAATGAGTTCTAAAACTTCGGTTATGATCAAAACACTAAACAACGTTAGGGGTTGGTTGGGCTAATTTGATTAAGAATTAAATTAAATTAAATTAGCAATTAGTATTTTGGAACCTAGGCATAATTCCTAATTTTATAAAATTAATGATAATGAGTTTATCATGTGTTGAAAGGGGGTATCTTAGTAACTAGACCAAATCCCGAGACATGTACGAGTACGTCACACGTTGTAGGTAGGTGTTCCACACCTTGGTGTATTTATTTGCTTTATTAACTTATTTTATTTGTGATTTCCCTGAAATGTGTAAACTCATGGAAAATGATTGAAAGAATTAAATAAAGAGAAAGAAAAGAAAGAAAGATGAAAATGGTTATTCTCATAAGGTAAGCGAGGGAATAATAATACCAACAAGTTTTGTTGGCATTGTCGGTGATATGATTGATGGAAATGGTTAATCTCTCGGAACAAGACAAGGGTTGATATCACTAGTTGATATTGTCAGCCATATGGATTAGATGACCAACTCTAGCCATGAAGCCTGACGAGGCCAGTGGAGTTACACTAGTAAAGAAATGGTTTAGCAAGTTGATTAGTATCCAGAAAGTGGATGCTAATGATACCAGGTTAAATGGTATTAGTGTGTGTGTGTATTTGATTAGTATCCAAAAAGTGATTGCAAATGATAACAGAATAATGGTATCGGCATATATTAATTAGTATCAAGAAAGTAGATGCTAATGATACCGGGTTAAATGGTAGTGGCATATATTGTTGACCTAAGTTATGGGTGATTATGAGTGTTAAAGGATTGATGGCATTTAGTAAGTTTTGGTGTGAAAAAAATTATAAGAAAGGAAAATGTATATATTGTATGTAAAATAATGGTTAGTTACTTGAATAAACATAAAGGCATCAATATAATAGACCTGGTGGGATTAATTTGGTTTACCCAATGGAGTTCAAATAATGATTAAGAGAACAAATTCATCAGATGATTAAACATCTAAGAGGAATGAATATTAAAGGTTGACTATAAAATTAATAAAAATGTTCTGATATGATGGAAGGTGTATTAACATGTGTTGAAAATGTTAAAAGATTTAATGACGTTTTGCTGACTAAATTGTCATATGATAATTTTGCAATGTATAATATTTGATTTTAGGTTCAATTCATCATGTTGCTACCCAATTTTTTACCCTATTCTGGAAACAATTTTGAAAAAAAAAAAAAAAACAATAAAAATCCAAAA
Organism: Populus alba; assembly: GCF_005239225.2. Lineage (NCBI taxonomy): Eukaryota > Viridiplantae > Streptophyta > Magnoliopsida > Malpighiales > Salicaceae > Populus > Populus alba. The sequence goes on from NC_133295.1 coordinate 7,300,205, forward strand.
ACATGAACCTTTAATATTCGTAGGGGTGTCTCAACAGCTAATGCCCTAAGACCAACTAGTCTGTGAGTCATTAGCCAAAAGCTTGTTACATGGGTTAAAAATGCATTGTGTTTTAAGTTATATGAATATATATTAAGAAAAAAAAGATAATAATCTCAACCCAAGGAAGTTAACCTTAAACATTAGAACAAAATATTGTTTTCTTTCAATAAAAGCCTCATTACTCATTATCTATGATTTCATACATTGAGCACATAAAAAGAAAGGATTATTAATATTTTATTTAAGAGGTATTGAGTAGATATATGAAGTTAAATAGAGTTTATTTATTTGGATAGATTAATTGAAGTTGAATGATGAATGCCTTGCTTTGTGTTTGCAAATTACTTTTTTATTTTAACGCTTTGATTACTAGGAACTAGTAATAAGCTGGTTAGGGGGTGTGATTAGTACTTAAAAGTGTATTTTTATCAAGGTTTTATATCATCATTTTGCACTTGAAGTATCAATAACTCCTTAATTAAAACATGTTTTATAATAACATATCTAATAATATAAGATACCTTTAATTTATGGTAAATGTTCATATTAAATGCAGGCCTATCACATAAATAAAAGGATTGATTGATGAGTTTAAGTAGTGAAATTGAAAGGACAAAGAGATGGTCAAACTTAGAAAAGAGATGTTAGTGCTGTTCAAACTGGAACACTGTTCGGTAATTGGGTCATATCTCGAGTTCTAGATATCCAAATGACCTCAAGTTTTTGGAAAGATTCGATAAGACATAGGCCTACAACTTTTATGTGGAGTCAAAGATTTAAAAAGACCATTTTCAAGTCCAAATTATAGCAATAACGAAGAAGTCCAAATCTGTCTTACAACCCAGACACTGTTCAATGTTCAGCCCATATCTCGAGTTCTAGAAGTCAAAATGACCTTAATTTTTTTTTTCCTGGAAAGATAAGACAATTTCCTATAACTTTCATGAGTACAAGTGGTTCAAGTTCTGATGTTAGTAATGATGTTTTGTTCAGACAAAAAGATAAGGATTTTCACCAAGTCAAGAGTTGGCAACCCACTCAACAATTAGTCATCAAATCAATAGTTTCAAATTTTGGCCTATAAAAGGAGGTATTTGCCATGCATTTAGGCATCTTGGTTGTTCAGATCAAGATCATGCTCTTTATTTTGTTTTCTTTATATTTTTGTAATGTTTAAGTTTTATTTCATGTTATATTTTCCTTAATCTCTTGTTTATGTTTTTCATTTCCTTTACTATACTTATGTTCTTATATTGTTTATTTATGTTTATCTTCCTCATTATTTTTAGCTAAGTTTATTATGTCAAGGTGAAAAGGTTACACTAATGGTGTAAGAATAAATATAGTGTAAACTCAACATGAACCTTAATGTTTAATATTAACATGTCTTATCTTTTTATCTTACTAATTCTTAATACCTTGCTTGTTAAATGGTTAATCTAGATTTGTGTTGTTTAACACTTGGTACAACAAATGCTTGGCACTCTCATAACCCAACCGTATGGTATAACCTACACCTGTACTATGAAAGGAACTTGATTTGTTGTTAACATAAGTTAGCATCATGAATTCCTTAAAATATTTAAAATTTTGGTGTTACTTAAATAAGATAATTAATATGATCATGTTAACAATTTATAATAAGCTATTAATGACAAATCATCCAATTGGAACCTTCTTTGTGTGTAATTTCCAGTTGAATAATAAGAGTTTATATTATACTTGTTTGAAATACCATTAGTGGATCCTCTAACCTTGACATTTATTTTTATCATTGTTTAATCCTTACATTAATCTTCCATCTCAAAGTTCTCATCAACTTCTTCTTCTTTATTATTATTATTATTATTATTATTATTATTATTATTATTGTTATTGTTATTTTTATCGTTATTGTTGTTGTTGTTGTATTATTATTATTGTCTATAATTTATACAATTAACCTCTCTGTGGTTCGACTCTGCTCTTGCCGGATTATTTATTACTTTGACACTCTTACACTTGGGAGAAGACATCAATCTTTTGATCGTATCAAGTTTGTGGCACTGTTGCCAGGGAGGTAAATTTCTGTACAAATTATAAATTTTGTTATATTTTTCTCCTTTCACTTTTCTTTTATCTAACTTTTGTTTCTTGTGTTTTATCTCCTTTTCTTTTTTTTTTTTCTTTTTCTTTTTTTCTTTTTATTCTCTTCTTACACGTACATGAGAGTTTGGTCACATACATAAAATGATAGACTTTGTAGGGTATCCTCATCTTTTTAAGAAAACATGGCTGAAGAGTATCAGTAGCTTTATAATGAGAATAATCGGGTTAGAACACTTAGAGACTACATGAATCCAACAAGAACAATTGCGCGATCATGTATATTTTTTCCTCCTGATGTATCTCATTTTAATTTTAAGCCAGGTATTATTCAACTTTTACATTCTTTTCATGACTTAGATCTAGAAAATCCATACTTGCATTTGAGAGAATTTGAACAAGTTTGTAATGCTTATCATGACTCAAATTGTAGCATAAACACCATCAGATTAAAGATTTTTTCTTTTTCTTTAAAAGATAAAGCTAAAACATGGCTATAAAATTTGAGACCATGATCCATTTGTGTTTGGGATGAAATGCAACAACAATTTTTAAAGAAGTTTTTTCCATCTTACAAAACAAACTCTTTTAAAAAATAAATCACCATTTTCACTTAAAAACCAGGAGAAACATTTTACCAATATTGGGATAGGTATCGAGACTTGCTTAATACTTGCCCTCATCATGATTTTGAAACATAGAGATTGGTTTCACATTTTTATAAAGGCTTAATACCTAAAGATAGGCAAATGGTGGAATTGATGTGCAATGGAACTTTTGAAGAAAAAGACCCCAATGAAGCAATGGAGGCCTAGACTTGCTATCTGAAAATGCTCAAAATTAGGACACTACGGGCACTGATAAGGCACCGGGTAAAACTCAACCTCATACATCTAGTGGAGGTATGTACAACCTTAGGCAATATCATGACCTCCATGACAAACTTGCATCTTTAGCTAGAAAAGTCGAGGCACTTGAATGTAAAAATAATGGTCAATTAAAATCTATTCAAGACATTGTGTGTCAAATCAGTGAAACAAATGAACATGCAACCAATGACTATCCAACTTTGCCTTCTTTTAAGGAATGGCTCTATGAACAAGCACATGCTTTAAATAGTTTCCAAAGGCCCAATCATAACCCATACTCGCAAGCATACAACCCTAGTTGGAAAAATCACCCAAATTTCAGTTGGAAGAGTGATAACAATAATGCACAAACTTTTAAGCCACCATTTCAAGCACACTATAATTTCTAAAATTCTCATGGATATGCACCAAATTATGCTCCACCTTCTAGAATAAATCTTGAGGAAACATTGCATGCATTCATTAAAAAGCAAGAGAGAATCAACATTCAACTTGCTCAAAGCATGATAGACTTTAAAGATGCTCTTGCAAAATTCACATCTGCTCTTAGTTTTCAAGAGAATGGTAAGTTTCCATCTGAACCACAGCAAAATCCAAAGGGGAAATACAATGCAAATGCAAGTAGTTCCAGAAGTCAACACATGGATCAAGTCAAATCAGTCATCACTCTTCGAAGTGGTAAGGCTATTGAAAAACCCAGTCTTGAAACTTGTGAGAAAGATGATGAGTCAATCTCTGAGGGTAAGGAAGGGGTTGAATCTAAACATTGCAAAGAAAAGACTGATTCCCCACCAGCACTTCCATTTCCTCATGCCATGACCAAACAAGAAGCAATTGATGATGAAAAAGGCACAAAAAATGTTGTTGCGGATCATTTGTCAAAGTTGACAATATATTAGACATCCGACATCACACCAATCAATGATTACTTTCCTGATGAATCTTTACCCTCTCTTAGTTCAATGCCTTAATTTGCTAAAAATAGCAATTTTCTTGCTTCAGGATTTTTCCCAGCTCATTTGGATAACCAAGGTAAAAGAAAGTTTTTGAGCGACATGCAAAACATTTATTGGGATGACCCTTACTTATTCAAATATTGTCCTAATCAAATATTTCAAAGATGCGTTCCTGACAATGAGTTAAGTAGTGCCATTAAATTTTGTCACTCTAACGCATGTGGGGATCACTTCTCGTCAAAAAAGATGACTGCAAAAATCTTACAAAGTGGATTTTACTGGCCCATCATGTTGAAGGACTCATATGCATTCTGCAAAACCTGTGAAAATTTTCAAAAGGTGGGATTTATTTCAAAACATAGAGTCTTTAGATAATCTTCTATTGACTCTTAAGTCTCATCACACTGGAGATGTGCATCGTGTAATTCATGATTTATGGCTTAATTTTCATAAAGAACATGCTCATCATAGTGTTGGGAATCTGACTAATAAAAAGACCTTGTTGACTAGTTTTTAAGAAAACTGGATGAGAAGCTTATCCCCGAACCATAGAGGGCGTTTAAGCCGTTCTTGGACGTAAAACCAAGGGAAGATGTGAGCCACAATCACAACTACCTGTACATACACATGTTTTTTTTTAAAAAAAAAAAGAACAAAAAAAAAAATAAGAAGAAAGAGAGAGAGACTTCAGTTGGCTTCCATATAGGTGATATGATTGCATTTCTTTTTTCTCATCTATAAAACCTTCTTCTTCCTTTCATTTTTACTCAACCCATACATTCTACAAGCATAGACAAGTCTTGAAATGGCAGGATCCTCAACTCTTAAAATAAAAAATATTTGTGTTTTTTGTGGATCTAGTCCTAGGAAAGAAAAGGAGTTTGTAGAATTTGCAAATCATCTTAGTCAAATACTAGCTAAGAGAAAGATTCATTTAGTATATGGGGGAGACAACCTTGGTTTAATGGGGAGTGTGTCAATAGCTGCATTCTTAGGAGGTAGTCAAGTTTTGGGGGTCGTCCCCAAAGCTTTAGCAAAAGGGGACATCATTGGAAAAACAATTGGAGAGGAACTACATGTCTCCACAATGTCTGATCGAATGAATACAATGTTTAACCATGCTAACGCCTTCATTGCCTTACCAGGTGGTTTGGGCACATTGGAAAAGATCTTTCATATTTCCTCTTGGGCCCAACTGTACATTCATCATAAATCTATAGGTTTGTTAAATGTTAATGGTTTTTATGATAATTTGTTGTCTTTTATTGATCAAGCTGTGGAACAACAATTTCTATTATCAGCACGACAAATCATAATCTCTGCTGCTACCGCTGAACAATTGATTGACCAACTACAATCTTTCATCCCTGCAATTGATCCCTCCATAAGTCGCATAAATTGGTCAAGTACGGAAAGCTGTAAAAAGCTTAAATTGGATTTGAGCCTTCGTTTGTGAAACCTTATGTCTTTTGGTTTTGTTAATAGCATATTATTTTGTTTTGTTATTTCTTATATTTATTTAAGTGTGTTTCAGGTTTGTCAATGTTCGTTGTTTTAGGTGAAGTCTTCTAAACCCCATGTTTCTACCTTAGGACATTGAGGACAATGTCTTGTTTTGGTTGGGGGGGAGGCTAGTAGTTGACATTAAAAAAAAAAATTACTAACTGTTTTTGCTATTATTAAAACCATTTGACAAAATTGTTATTACTAGGATGGTAGAGTAAGGGAGAATTTTATTGACTCTTGAGACGCATCTTAGTAAATATTTTCCAATGGTTATTTGCAATATTCATAACAAGGTCTATCAAATACTTATCTTGAAATTTTTAGATTTACAAACTCTCGCATTATTATCAATTGGCTCTGCTCATATACTCATTTAAAATTTATTCTTAAACCTTTATTTTCACACATACTTTAACTTATGATTGTGGGTTCCACATTGGATTATTACATTTTATTTATGTTCTTTTGTTAAAGGTAACAACTAAGGAAAATGAATAATATATAATTTTCAAAAAAAAAAAATGATAATAAATGTAATTAAATAAATAAATAAAAATATAGATAAGTTTGGTTTCGTAGCCTCCCTAACCTAATAAGGTACCTTTAATTTATGGTAAATATTCATCTTAAATGCAGGCTTATCACATAAATGAAAGGATTGATTGATGAGTTTAAGTATTGAAATTGAAAGGACAAAGAGATGGCCAAACATAGAAAAGAAATGTTAGTCCAGTCCAAACTAGAACACTGTTCGGTAATTGGATCATATCTCGAGTTCTAGATGTCCAAATGACCTCAATTGTTTGGACAGATTTGGTAAGACATAGGCCTACAACTTTCATGTGGAGTCCAAGATTTAAAAAGGCCATTTTCAAGTCCAAATTATAGCAACAACTTAGAAGTCTGAATCTGTCTTGCAGCCTAGACACTGTTTAGTGTTCAACCCATATCTTGAGTTTAAGAAGTCCAAATGACCTTAATTTTTTTTTCCTGGAAAGATAAGACAATTTCCTATAACTTTCATGGTACAGATGGTTCTAGTTCTGATGCTAGCAATGATGTTTTATTCAAACAAAGAAGATAAGAATTTTCACCAAGTCAAGAGTTGGCCACCCACTCAACAATTAGTCATCAAATCAATAGTTTCAAATTTTGGCCTATAAAAGGAGGCATTTGCCATGCATTTAGGCATCTTAGTTGTTCATATCAAGATCATGCTCTTTATTTCTTTCTTTATATTTTTGTAATGCTTAAGTTTTATTTCATGTTATATTTTCCTTAATCTCTTGTTTTTGCTTTTCATTTCCTTTACTATACTTATGTTCTTAAGTTGTTTATTTATGTTTATCTTCTTGATTATGTTTAGCTAAGTTTATGATGTCAAGGTGAAAATATTACACTGATGGTGTAAGAATAAGTATAGTGTAAACTCAAAATGTTATCACTTTATATGGATGGAAAGGTAAGACATAGGCCTACAACTTTCATGTGGAGTCCAAGATTTAAAAAGGCCTTTTTCAAGTCCAAATTATAGCAACAACGAAGAAGTCCCAATCTGTCTTGCAGCCCAGACACTGTTCAGTGTTCAGCCCATATCTTGAGTTTTAGAAGTCCAAATGACCTCAATTTTTTTTCCTGGAAAGATAAGACAATTTCCTATAACTTTCATGAGTACAGGTGGTTCTAGTTCTGTGCTAGCAATGATGTTTGGTTCAAACAAGAAGATAAGGATTTTCACCAAGTCAAGAGTTGGCCACCCACTCAACAATTAGTCATCAAATCAATAGTTTCAAATTTTGGCCTATAAAAGGAGGCATTTGCCATGCATTTAGGCATCTTAGTTGTTCATATCAAGATCATGCTCTTTATTTCTTTCTTTATATTTTTGTAATGTTTAAGTTTTATTTCATGTTATATTTTCCTTAATCTCTTGTTTATGCTTTTCATTTCCTTTACTATACTTATGTTCTTATGTTGTTTATTTATGTTTATCTTCTTGATTATGTTTAGCTAAGTTTATTATGTCAAGGTGAAAATGTTACACTGATGGTGTAAGAATAAGTATAGTGTAAACTCAAAATGTTATAACTTTATATGGATGGAAAGGTAAGACATGGGCCTACAACTTTGATGTGGTGTCCAAGATTTAAAAAGATCGTTTTCAAGTCGAAATTATAGCAACAACTAAGAAGTCCAAATCTGTCCTGCAACCCAGACACTATTCAGTGTTCAGCTCATATCTCGAGTTATAGAAGTCCAAATGACCTCAATTTTTTTTTCCTGGAAAGATAAGACAATTTACTATAACTTTCATGGTACAAGTGGTTATACTCTGATGCTAGCAATGATGTTTTATTCAAACAAGATGGTAAGGATTTTCATCAAGTCAAGAGTTGGCCACGCACTCAACAATTAGTCATCAAATCAATAGTTCCAAATTTTGGCCTATAAAAGGAGGCATTTGTCATGCATTTAGAGCTTTGTTGTTCAGATCAAGAACTTACTTTTGCTCTCTCTCTTTATATATATTTTTTAATTCTTAAGTTTTGCTTTCATTAATATCTTGTTTATGCTTTTCATTTCCTTTCCTTTACCTAGTTAACTTGTATCTTATTTTGTTTATTTATATTTTTCTTCTTCATTATGTTTAGCAAAGTTTATTATATGTCAAGGTGAAAAGGTTACAGTAATGGTGTAAGAATAAGTATAGTGTAAACTCAATATGGACCTTAATGTTTAATATTAACATGTCTTATCTTTTTATCTTACTAATTCTTAATACCTTCCTTATTAAATGGTTAATCTAGATTTGTGTTGTATAACACTTGGTACAACAAATGCTTGGCACTCTCATAGCCTAACCATATGGTAATACCTATACGTGTGCTATGAAAGGAACTTTGATTTGTTTTTAACATAAGTTGGCATCATGAATTCCCGACAATATTTAAAAGTTTGGTGTTACTTAAATAAGATAATTAATATGATCATGTTAACAATTTATAGTGAGCTATTAATGACAAATCATCCGATTGGAACCTCCTTTGTATGTGGTTTCTAGTTAAGTAATAAGAATTTATATTATATTTGTTTAAAATACCATTAGTGGATCCTCTAACCTTGACATTTGTTTTTATCATTGTTTAATTCTTACATTAATCTTCCATCTCAAAGTTCTCATCAACTTCTTTATTATTATTACTATTATTACTACTATTATTATTGTTATTGTCGTTCTTGTTATTTTTGTTGTTTTATTATTGTTGTCTATAATTTATACAATTAACCTCCTTGTGGTTTGATCCCGGTCTTGCCGGGTAATTTATTACTTCGACACTCCTGCACTTGGGAGAATATATTAATCTTTTGGTCATGTCATCTCACCTTCCTAGATCATATTTCACTATCCCAACATCATCTCCATAAGATTTTCCTCATATCATATAAGCATTGATGTTAAACTCAACCTTAAAAAAATAAACAACTAATAAGGAAAATCTACATTAAAGTTTATAGATAATGTTATACCTACTAAATAAACCTTAACTAGCTATTGCATATGTAATAGAAATAACATCACTTAGTTCACAAACATAAATCTATAAATCTATTTACTTACAATCTAGAATAATAAATTATATAGTATTTACTATTTATGCCAAATGTAAGATATAATATCCATATGCCACATATTTCTTTGAAATCAATTGTGAAGTACCTAAAATAAACAATTTAACATTTATAATGCATTACATTTAATAAAGGAAATGAAAATGTAAAGCATGATGCTAATAATTATCTTCTAGAACTTCTTCTTTTCATTTAAAGCTCTTTGTATAATTTCATTATTTCTGGAACTCAAAAATCAACTAGAATTTTATCATCTTTATACTTAATTTGACTTCATCTATGCCATCAGCTTAATCTTTGATTTATCTTATCTTGTCTCTTCCTTTAATTTCCTAACTTTTTTGCAATTTCCCTTAATAATATCAATGTGTCAACTACGCTGGCACTAATATCTTTCCTTATGATTATTGATTACAACATTTGATAGACACATATCCAAGTGCTACTAACTTTATATATAATAGTTAGTCAATTTAATGTTCTAGTCATCCATTATATTGATGGCACTAACCCCTTACAATGAGCTAGTTAAATTAAACATCCTGGTCATCAACCTAGTTGATGCCACTAGCGCCAAAAATGTTAGCTAGCCAAATTAAACATCTTGGTCATCAACCTCGTTTATGTCACTAGCCCCAAATAGATCACTAGTCAAATTAAAAATCTCGGTTATCAACCTCGTTGATGCCACTATCCCTAAACAGGTTAGCTAATCAAATTAATCTTTTATTCTAACATATAATTCAATGAAAACAACCCAATTATATTTAACACTTTCACCTTATTATCTAAAACAAACATTTTGTTCACTACCACATAATGTTATTCCTATACATAACTATCAAGTTCTTCCCTAAATTGTTCAATAATAACTTGGCATGTCAGTCGTACCGATGCCACTAGCTCCTCTAAAAGTAACTAGTTAAAATTCTCATTCCTTATCAACACCACACACACACACATTTAAAGAATTTGTAGTTTTGCAAGTAGAAAAAAATCAATAGGTAGAATAATTTTGTGATGTTGTAGTTGCACAAATTAATTACCCTGTCTTAAATAAACAAGATAGTATAGAGCAAGCATGAGGTAGATTCCACGCGAGAGTTTTAGTTAAGATTTTTATGCTATACAATGTGCAATTGGGGGGTGGGGGGAATTATGAAGTTATCTATGGCTATAGTAAACATAAAGAAACAATCAATGCTAAATAAAAGAAAACCAAAATTTATCAAGAAAAACAAACCTTGGTTGCAAGTAAACATCCACCTATAGAAATCATAACTTATCATATAAACGAAACGTCAATTTATACTCTAAACATTTATCTTTTCTTATGTTAATTAGTTAACAAATCCGTTGTATAACTAATCCTAACTATCAAACAACCATAGTGTTCGCATTAGTAATTTAATTCAATTACAGCCTTAAGAACCAGACGAGTTGATTAATCTAGACAACATAACTATCCGCAGTCCATGTTTGATTTAATTGATCGAATATTCTCCCTAAGATTACTAATCTGGATCTGCCATAATTATTAATCTTAGTTGTTTTACAAGTTTATATACCATAATTTTGGTTTTTATAGCAAACTTAGCAATAGATTGTTTACAATAATAACTTAGAGTACGCTTTAGCAATTAAAATAAACAGTTATAGAAAATAAGCATATGAGAACAAATTTATTTATTCATCATATAAACTAAAAAGAAAAGGTAAAATAAATATTGCAGTTCTTGAAATCAGAAGGTTTTTGTGTCCTTGCAGCCAAGAAAAAGAGTTTAGCTTTGCATGTTTATTGAACAATTAATAAAAAAGAAAGAAGAATGCATGATTTTGGGTTTATGGAGGAAAGTGGCCTTTTTGCTCTCATCACTGGCTGCCCTCTCTTAACTTTCTCTCTTTCATTTTATATCCTAGGAAACCCGAATCCTTTTTCTACAAAATACTCATTTCTTAAGTAGACAATTTACATTTAAGTAGTTCAATAACTATTTTCCTAAAAAAAAAAAAATAGTCTTACATAAAATCTTCAAGCTTTGACTTGTGATTTAAGGAGCTAAATTGATGAAATAAAGACTTGGATGTTGGTTTGGATGCTTTGGAAAGTAATTTGGACTTGTTTTTTCACAAAACCTATTTGCTGGCAAAATTCATGCGGCATCTTAGAAAAATCATATTTCTCTCATATGAGCTCATTGTATGCTGGAAATTGGTATGATGATAGCTCTTCAAGTTAGGAATCCTTGAGTTTGCATCAAATGGAGTTCTCTAGCTCAAGATATTCAAGTCAGAATGACCAAAGGTCAATATTAGTAGAATGCGAGATTTGTCTTTGAAGGCTGTAATCTCGATCCTCTATCTTTTTTTTTTTATTATTTTTCTTGCCATGCATGTACAGAAAGGTATGGATGTAAGTTTTCTAATGCCACTAGAATCACTACATTTTGACCTCTAGAGCTTAAGCTCTGCATGAAACATTGATTAGAGGTCGAATATGTTAATTATCTCCAATTTACTTCCTTTTGAATCTTACATCCAAAAGTGCCTCCAAAACATAAAACAAGAAATATCAATGCATTTTATATATAAAAACATAGGCAAATATGGGTAAAACTATCAAATAATATGGTTGCATCAAATACGCCCACACTTAGCTTTTGCTCGTCCTCATGAAAGGATAAATGAAATCAAACTAAAATTAAATAAGTAAAATAACTATGACTAATCTCTTAATCTCCTATCAATGTCCAAGAGTACAAACATTATAAATAAGAATACAATAAAAAAGGATAAAGAACATTAATTTTCATGAATTTATTTACATGCAAACTTCAAAACTCAATTAATCATTGGGATTTAAATGAAATCTATGTCATGACAAAGTAATAGGTCCTCTCATTGATATACACTCCAACACATGTGTTTAGGGCTTACGTGTTTAGATCTCTCAAATTCAATCAATGAATATGTTCCACCATAAGCTTGCTTTTCAATCTCATCTCCATTACTAAAATATTACAAGTAATGCATGAATCAAAAGATCTTACTTTTTGGTTGTAATAGGGCTAAAGTTAAGGTGAGGTAAAAGAAAGGAAAAGAAAAGGCTAAAATCAAAGGAAATAAAGCATTAAATTTTTTTTTTGATCTTTTGAAACAAGATATCCCATCAAGCACACAAAATTTTCATCTTTAATCACCAATGCTTAACTTCTTTTGATTTCAAGCTCCATCAACATAAAATCTTAAGAACACAAAGGAACACTTTTCTTTTATATTCTTTTTTTTTTTCTTTCACCTTTGGCAACTTTGCCCATCTTTTCATCAAGCATCACTTTTTTTTTTCTTTTAACATAATTTCCAACCATAATCCATGAGATATCAACAAGTATATGCTCTACTAATCCTTGGCTAGAGGAATAGGAAAACATATAAAAAGTTAAGGCTTACACATGGGTAAAGCAAAGAAAAGATAAATAAGCTCAAAAGGAACTAACTAAGAATAATATGCTTTAGGTTGGCTTTTTGGCTTAAGTGGTTAAAATTCCTAATGCCTTTATCATCTTCATGTACACATGTAATGTGAATGTAATCTCAACAAGATATGAAGTAAGCTATAGAGATACATATCATTGAAAGAATGCACAATCAAAGAATATAATATTAAAGGCTCAAAAGCTTGCATTGATAAAATCCTATAAAGTTAACATGGTATATTTTCAAAGTCAATCCCTAAACTAATTAAACTTTAAAACTTGCATGCGCACTTATTCATTCAATCTATATTTTCATCTCTCTTCACTAATTCTCATACATAATATTCATATTCTCATAAACCAATGGGAGTTCAAAAGATAAAACTAAGACTTTTTATTTTTTTTGAAAAACAACAAAGAAAACCGAAATTCTCTTAATACCCCCACACTTTAAACACAACATTGTCCTAAATGTTCAAATAAAAGAAAAGGAATATCAGAGAATGACAAAAATAAAGTAAAATGCAAAAAATAAAAGATAAGGGAAAAAGAAAGAAAATTTGATTTTTTTTTCTTTTTGTGTTGCGTTGCCTCCCAATAAGCACTTTTGTTTTATGTCATTGGCTCGACACATCGCATGTCCATGCTTTATGTGATTCATGTCTTTTTGGGCACCACATGGATAGGCGCCACTCATTTATTGTCCGTGATGAGGAAAATGACTCTTGCATCTAATAATTTCAAATTTTCAGCTTTCACTACCTCCATCGTAGGTGCATTCAACCTCCTTTGCATTTCTCTCACTGGTTTTGCATTGTCTTCTAATAATATGAGATGCATACACATCGAGAGGCTAATGCCCTTGATGCCGACTAAAGTCCATCCAATGATTGTTTTGCGATCGCACAACAACTTCACAAGTTTTTTCTCTTACGCACTTGTCAAACCTTTTGTTATGATAACAGGAAGTGTATTGTTGTCTCTAATGAATAAATACTTTAAATTATCAGGCAAATGTTTCAACTCTAACTCAGGGCCTATAAAATAGATGACAAAAGCTTTTTATATGAAAATACTAAATCAACAAAGACATTACCATCATGTTGATTCATGCACGTTTTGGGGAACACACATGTGCCTCTCCATCTTTTATATCTTGATAAAATCATAGCCATAGCTCAAAGCCATGCTTAATCCATCCTTATAATCAAAATCAAAAACTTGTTGCACACACTTATCAACTTGGTCATAACATGTGATAGAATAAACATTGTTGTAAGGATATTTCATTGCATCATGAAAATTAAATTCAATCTTACCACAATCAATTAAATTCTATGGACAAATATCCTTACCATAATCAATTTTTGTATTGGCAGTTTTCAAGAATGGTCTCCCAAACAATATAGGAGTGTTGTTTGATGAATCGCAAGAATCATGTTCAATATCAAGAATAGAAAAGTCGCATGGAATGACCAAACTATCAATCTTGACTAGGACATCTTTTATCACACCAAGTAGGTAAACAAAGCTATGATCCACAAATTGTATTACAATGCTAGTTTTATTCAAAGGCTAAAGACTAAGAGGATCATAAACATGTTTAGGCATAACACTAATGGATACACCTAAATCGCACAAGGCCCTTTTGAAACTAGCATTACCAAAAACACATGGGATAGTAAATGCCCCTGGGTCCTTTTGCTACAAAGGCATATTGTTTTGAACAACAACGAATACAACTTCACCTGTACTTACAATTTCATGGCCTTTTAGCTTTTTGGCTCTCTTGGTAGTACATAACTCCTTCAAGAATTTGGCATACTTGGAAATTTGCTTGATAGCATCAATCAAAGGAATGTTAAGTTTCATTTTCTTGAAAACCTCTAAAAATCTCTTATTTATTATCCTCTTTCTTAGACTTAGAAGAACTCAAATGAAAGGGTGGAATTGTTTTAAAACTGGAATTCAATGAGTTAGTACTTACCTTTGGAGTGTTGGTTGTTTTTTCAATTCGTGAAAGAAGAGGATGTTTCTTCTTTATACTCAATTTAGTTTCTATCTCCTCTTCTTCCTCCATTTCAGTTTGTTTTGACCTTTGCTCTTCAAGTTCTTTCCCACTTCGCAGTGTGATCACACTAACATTTTTTTTTGGATTCAATGCTTGGGAGGGCAACTTTCCATTCATTTATGCCTTTAATTTCCTTACACTTAAAGCTACGTGCTCCATTTGCTTCTTTAAGTTGTAAATTCTTGACCTTGTTTCCTATTGCAAAGACATGACATTTTGTTACAAGGTCACTTTGTTAAAAGCCAAAGTTTTCATCATCTCATGAAGATCATTATTTGATGACCTATAACAATGAAATTTATTAATGTAGGGGGCTATCTCGCTTGATAATTCTGTTGGGGTTGAAATCTATGGAACTATCGGCCTTGATTGCCTTGTTGATGCAGGTTTCTATAGTGTAAGTTTGGATGATCTCTCCATCCAGGATTGTACGCGTTGGAAAAGAGATCATCATACTTACGCTGGGGTTGTCCATTGAATGCTCAATCAACTGCATTATCTGAAGCATTGTTGGGCACATATCCGAAGCATGTCCTTATAAGGAGCATATGCGACAAACTTTCACCTGTTGTACATTTCCACAAGCCAAATAACACAAAAAAAGTAAGCTCATTAACTTTATTTTCAAGGTTAAAAATACTTACCTCATTTACTCGTTTGCTTGGGAAGTCTCCATGAGTGCCAAATTGTTTGGAGTTGGCTACCATATTTGAGATCAATTGGCATGCAACCTTAAGTGTCTTATCTACCAATTCTCGTTCACTTACCGCATCAATGATACTGCGGTTAGTAGGCATTAGTCCTTCATAGACATATTGAATGAGTAGCTGATTAAGTATCTGATGATGAGGGCATTGAATGCATAGTTTTTCAAATCTTTCCCTATACTCGGAGAGTGTCTCGTCATGAGATTGTTGAATACCACATATTTATTTTCTTATGTTGGCGTCTCGAGAGGCTGGGAAATACTTTTAGTATAAAACCAGACTTGAGCTTGAAGTTGACATTGTTGTCCATGTTTAAGCATAATGGTTGATTCTCTATGTTAGAAGCAGCGAGCTCCTTGAGTGTCTGTTGTCGTGCAACAACCATGGTGTTGACGTGAGCTTCTTTTCGTAACCTTCGTAAAGTGTTCTCTATTTCAAGATCTATATGCACTTGTCTCTGGTTAGTAGAACGGGTTATAAGCGTAAATTGCCAAGAAAACTCAAAAGAAACCAACCATATAAGAGATTAAAGTTAGTACAAATTGAACGAAAATCGTACGCTAAAAACAAAAAACTGCCTAAAACCCTAAAAAACAATGGAATTTAGCCTATGGTTTGACTAGTGGCCAGAGGCCACTAGTCCTATATAGAACGTCATTTCCCTTTAAGCAAAAAAAATTAGTTTTGAACAGTAATTGTATCGTATTGTATAGTACCGTCACAAGAAAAAAAAATGTTTCTCTTTCTTTTTTTTTCAACAAAATAAATAACAATCACAACAAATAAAAATCACAGCACAAAAATCACTTCCTCGACAACGACGCCAGAATTTTTTACAATGTCGTGGTAGCACAAATTAATTACCCTAACTTAAATAAATAAGATAGTATAGAGAAAGCAAAGGGTCGATCCTACAAGGAAGTTTTAGTTCAGATTTTTATGCTATACGATGTGCAATTGAAGAGGGGGGAAATTGTGAAGTTATCTATGGCTATAGTAAACAGAAAGAAACAATCAATGCTAAATCAAAGAAAACAAAATTTATCAAGAAAAACAAACCTTGGTTGCAAGTAAACATCCACCTACAGAAATCCAAACTGATTATTAAAACATAACGTCAATTTATACTCCGAACATCTATATTTTCTTATGTTTATTAGTTAACAGATCCATTGTATAATTAATCTTAACAATCAAATAACCACAGTGTCCGCGCTATTAATTTAATTTAATAGCAGCCTTAAAAACTAGATGAGTGGATTAATTTAGATAACATAACTGTCCACGGTCCATGTTTGATTCAATCGATCAAATGTTCTTCCTAAGATTACTAATCTGGATCACCCATAATTTATTAATCTCAGTTCTTTCACAAGTTTATTTACCATAACTCTGGTTTTGATAGCAAACTTAGCAATAAATTGTCACAATAATAACTTAGAGTCCTCTCTAACAATTAAAATAAACAATCATAGAAAATAAGCATAGGAGAACAAACTTATTTATTCATCATATAAACTAAAAACAAAAGGTAAAATAAATCTTATAGTTCTTGAAATCCGAAGGTTTCTGTGTCCTTGCACATAAGAAAAAGAGTTTAGCCTTGCATATCTATTAAACAACTAATCAAAAAGAAAGAAAAATGCATGATTTCAGGTTTGTGGAGGAAAGGGGCGTTTTTGCTCTCATGGCTAGCTGCCCTCTCTTAACTTTCTCTCTTTCATTTTATATCCTAGGAAACCCTAATCCCTTTTCTACAAAATAGTCATTTCCTAGGTAGACAATTTACATTTAAGTAGTTCAATAATTATTTTTCTAAAATCTTCAAGCTTTGACTTGTTACTTAGAGGAGCTAAATTGATGAAATAAAGATTTGGATGTCGGTTTGGATGCTTTGGGAAGTAATTTGGACTTGTTTTTTCACAAAATCTATTTGCTGGTAGAATTCATGTGGCATCTTAGAAAAATCATATTTCTTTCATATGAGCTCATTGTATGCTAGAATTTGGCATGATGATAGGTCTTCAAGTCAGGAATCTTTGAGTTTGCATCAAATGGATTTCTCTAGCTCAAGATATTCAAGTCAGAATGGCCAAAGGTCAATACTAGCAGAATGTGAGATTTGTCTTTGAAGGCTGCGATCTCGATCCTCTATCTTTTTTTTCATGCCATACATGTACATAAATATATGGATGTAAGCTTTCTAATGCCATTGGAATCACTTCATTTCGACCTCTAGAGCTCAAGCTCTACACAAAACATCAATTGAAGGTCGAATCTGTCAATTACCTCCAATTTACTTCTTTTTGAATCTTACATCCAAAAATGCCTTCAAAACATAAAACAGGGAATATCAATGCATTTTATATATAAAATATAGGGAAAATACTAGGTAATTATGGGTAAAGCAATCAAATAATATGGTTGCATAAAATAAGGTGCAAACTACTTAAAAGTTTCAACATTTCCACTGCTCCAGACTGCAATCTCGCTCTCAAAACCCCTTATGACAACAAGATTTCAACTCATTATCAACTCATTCATTTGATTCAAGACCTACATCCTAGTTCCATATTCAATATAATCCATAACCTTTAAATCATGATAATTTCACAAGCAAACACAACCCCTTCATGTTTACAGTTGTATTTCCCATGTTTATTCATCTATCCCAAATATATTTTTAATTAACACCATAACATTTTCTCATTCATACATAACAACAACCTTTTAAATATCAATGTTCTAAATCAATTTTTGTTATGAGAATACTTTTACACATTAATTCACTTCTTTATTTGTTCCAACCTTTATTATATATGTTGCATCATCATTTAACATGAATTGTTAATGTAGTTTTCATATAGAATGATAACATTTTTCTTCTTTTTTCACTTGTGAAAATTTTAGCCATCTAGGCAATTTTTGATTTCTTTATTTACCCATTAATTTCACATTTATTTCTATTCATCTGTCACATATACAAATTTAGATTTTAGGACTATCGTTCATATTATTTAAATCTTAAACATGGAATATATGTTCATTCATACATGTTTAAGTTTGTAAGCCTTGCTTTAACTTCATTTTCTCATTACAATACATTTATTTATCATCACGATAGCATCTTATTAGCACGCAAACACACACCCCTTTCAACATTAACAACAAATTCATGCCAACTTTTATCCATTAACTCCCTTCGATCAATATTAACCTAAATATACCTTTAAGCTAAGTATACCGAATTCCCATTAACATTTTTCTGATTTCAAGTTTGAGTATAATGGCATGACCAAAAGCTTGATGTCTTCTCTCAAGTGCAGGAGTGTTGAAGTAATAAATAACCCGGTAAAACCAGGGTCGAATCACAGAGAGGTTAATTGTATAAATTATAAATAACAATACAACAACAATAACAACAATAATAACAATAATAGTAATAGTAATAGTAATAATAATAATAATAATAATAATAATAATAATAATACTTAGTACGTGGCATTGTTATACTTGAGAATGATCTAAAAGATCGGGTTACAGGTTTCCAGCCTATATATTGATTTTATGAAAAGATCAAAGAGATATATTATATAATATAAACAGATTTCTGATGTGAATGAACAAGGCAAGACCAATAATGTTAGGATCCTTGATCAAACACAGAGCATACTTAATGTATATAAAATATAACAAGAATGTAAATAGTAGTAGTAGTAGTAGTAGTAGTAGTAGTAGGAGTAAAAAAAAAGAAGAAGAAGAAGAAGAGGAAAAAGTTAATGAGAACTTTGAGATGGAAGATTAATGTAAGGATTAAACAATTATAAAAACAAATGTCAAGGTTAGAGGATCCACTAATGGTATTTCAAACAAGTATAGTATAAACTCTTATTACTCAACTTGAAAACCACATACGAAGGAGGTTCTAATCAGATTATAAATTGTTAACATGATTGCATTAATTGTCTTATTCGAATAATGCTAATACTTGTAAATGTTGTCAGGCATTCATGATTATAACTTGAATTAACAACAAATCAAGTTCATTTTATAGCTCAGGTGTCGGTTATACCATATAGTATGGGCTATGAAAGTGCCAAGTATTTTTCGTACCAAGTGTTATACAACAAAAATCTAGATTAACCATTTAACAAGCAAAGTATTAAAAGTGAACAAGATAACAAATATAAAACATGTTAATATCAAGCATTAAAGTCCATGTTGAGTTTATACTATACTTATTATTACACCATTAGTGTACCCTTTTCACCTTGACATAATAGATTTAGCTAAACATAATGAAAGAAAGAAATATAAATAAATAAGATAAGAACATAATTATACAAATCAAGAAAAGGAAATGAAGAGCATAAACAAGAGATTAATATAACATCATATAAAACTTAAACATTACAAAATACAAAGAGAGCAAGAGCATGATCTTGATTTGAACACCAAGATGCCTAAATGCATGGAAAATGCCTCCTTTTATAGGCCAAAATTTGAAACTATTGATTTGATGAATAATTGTTGAGTGGGTGGTCACATCTTGACTTGGTAAAAATCCTTATCTTCTTGTCTGAATAAAACGTCATTGCTAACATTAGAACTGGAACCATATGTACGCATGAAAGTTCTAGGAAATTCTCTTATTTTTCTAGGAAAAAAAAGTTGAGGTCATTTGGACTTCTAGAACTCAAGATACGGGCTGAACACGGAACAATGTCTGGGTTGCAAGATAGATTCAGACTTCTCCGTTGTTACTATAATTTGGACTTGAAAACGGCCTTCTTAGATCTTGGTGTCCACATGAAAGTTGTAGGCCTATGTTTTACCAAATCTGTGTAAAAATTTAAGATCATTTGGACATCTAAAACTCGAGATATGACCCAATTACCAAACAGTGTTCTAGTTTAGACTGCACCAACATCTCTTTTCTAAGTTTCACCCTTCTTTATCTTCAAAATTTCAGTAGTTGAATTCATCAATCAATACTTTGATTTATGTGATAGGTCTGCATTTAAGATGAACATTTACCATATATTAAGGTATCTTATAGTACATGTTTTAGTTAAGGAGTTATTGATACTTTAAGTGCAAAATGATGATATAAAACCTTGATAAACATGCACTTTTAGAATGCTATTAGCCGAAGCTAGTCATTTATTTAGCTGAAGCTAGTCATTTATTTAGCTGAAGCTAATCATTTATTCATCTTGGTCATCCACTTAGGGTGCCATTAGCAAATCATGGTCATCCACTTATGGTGCCATTAGCTGAAGATAATCATTTATTCATCCCAGACATCCACTTTGGATGCCATTAGCCATAGCTAATCATTTGTTCATCCTGGTCATCCACTTAGGATGCTATTAGCTGTAGCTAGTCATTTATTATCCTAGTCATCCATTCAGATGTCATTAACCGAAGCTAATCAATGGTTTGTCCCGGTCATCCTTCGGATGCCATTAGCCGAAGCTAGTTATTCATTTGTCCCGGTCATCCATTCGGATGCCGTTAGCCGAAGCTAATCATTTATTCATCTCGGACATCCACTTTGGATGCCATTAGCCATAGTTAATCATTTGTTTATCCTAGTCATCCACTTAGGGTGCTATTAGTTGTAGCTAGTCATTTATTTGTCCCGACCATCCATTTGGATGCTATTAGCCGAAGCTAATCAATGATTTGTGTCTGTCATCTATTCGGATGCCACTAGCCAAAGCTAATCAATGATTTGTCTCATTCATCCATTCAGATGACATTAGCCGAAGCTAATCAATCATTTGTCTCGGTCATCCATTCGGATGCCCCGGTCATCCCTTCGGGTGCCATTAGCCGAAGCTAATCATTTATTTGTCCCGGTCATCCATTCAGATGCCATTAGCCGAAGCTAATCATTTATTCATCTCGGACATCCACTTTGGATGCCATTAGCCATAGTTAATCATTTGTTTATCCCAGTCATCCACTTAGGGTGCTATTAGTTGTAGCTAGTCATTTATTTGTCCCGACCATCCATTTGGATGCTATTAGCTGAAGCTAATCAATGATTTGTCTCTGTCATCCATTCGGATGCCACTAGCCAAAGCTAATCAATGATTTGTCTCATTCATCCATTCAGATGGCATTAGCCGAAGCTAATCAATCATTTGTCTCGGTCATCCATTCGGATGCCTCGGTCATCCCTTCGGGTGCCATTAGCCGAAGCTAATCATTTATTTGTCCCGGTCATCCATTCAGATGCCATTAGCCGAAGCTAATCAATCATATGTCCCGGACATCCCTTTGGATGCCATTAGCCAAAGCTAATCATCATCCAATCAAATGTTCCAGAGGTGATTTATGAAATCACTATAACATGGTAATATCCCTTGAATTGCTCATTCAAACGATTCATAACAACTTGACATTCACTTCAACATAATAGCAGACCTTTCATGATACTCTTACAGGTGTTTCATAATAGTTTAACATTCAATAAACACAATAATAAATCCTTCATAATACTCATACAACTATTTGTCACAATTACATCCAATAAAATACAACAGTAGATCCTTTGTAATACTCATACTACCATTCATCAGCAATCCGAATTCATAATAGCCCAATCAACATCTCATAGTCGGTTTAATATTCATCACAACACAATAATATATCCATCTGAAACAGATCATTTCAGAACATTAACATTTTCATTATTGTTTCAACATTTAATAATAACTTGATCAACATTTCATGGTCGTAACAATCATCAAGAATTCAATCAAACACTCCATTGTTGTATCTTCATTCAACAAGGATTTAATAAAATATCATCATAAGTAAATCATTTCGAAACATAAACATCATAAGAGAAAAAGGTAGAAACCACCTACCTGTTCCATCTACAATTTGTCCTTGTTCTGATGATGGTCCAATCCCGGCCACACCACCTAAGACATCAATGCCAAATCAATATATTTGCATCCTCAAATCACATTCATCATCATACTTATTTTAAGAATCCATATGTCCACATTCAAGTGTTCCACATTTTACACCTTCATACAATGAAATTGTTCCAAGCATTTAAATTATTTATGACTAGGGATTCTATTGTAGAATATCGGCAGTGAAAACTAGTTTGCTACTAACCACACAATTCGGTAGCGAAACTGCTTTGCTATAGGCTGCACAGCTCGGCAACAAAAACTAATTCACTGCAGGCACTTCAATTTCAACAACGAATGCTACTTCGTTGTAGCCAACATACTTTTAACAACGAATGTTAATTTGCTGCATGGAACTCAATTTAGACAGCGAATCGCAATTTCATTGCAGTCAATACAGTTTTAACAGCGAACGCTGATTCATTGCAGAACAACTCAACTTCAGCAGCGAATGCTAATTCACTACAGTCAACACACTCTCAGCAGTGAATGCTGATTCACTGCATACAACTCGATTTTGGCAGTGAATCACAAATTCGCTGCAGAACTCACAATTCAGCAGCGAATACTAATTCGCTGCAGAGAACTCAGTGTTGGCAGTGAATCAAAAATTCGCTGTAAACAACTCAACTTTGGCAATGAATCACAAATTCGCTGTAGACAACTCAACTTTGGCAGTGAATCACAAATTCACTGTAGCACACAAAATTCGGCAACGAATGCTAATTCGCTGCAAACAACTCAATTTCAGCACCTGATCATAAATTCATTGTAACCAATACAACTTCGACAACGAATCATAAATTCGTTGTAGAACACTCAATTAGGTAGCGAATGCTAATTCGCTGCAGACAACTCAGTTTTGATAGCGAATCACAAATTTGCTGCAGAACACATAATTTTTCATTAGGTTCCAGCAAGGTCACATGATTTCAGCATGAACACACACATGCACATGCAATAATCAATCCTAGCACATAAATTGTCACTAAATTCAATAGAATACACACATGCAATAATCATTTCTAGCACATAATCTTTCATCAAATTCTAGCAAAACAAACACATTGAAACCATCGATTCCAACATATAATCTTTCAATAAATCCCAGTATAACACACACATGCATGTTGTCCAACCCCATAGCTAAGACTGATCCTCTACCATAATTTGTTCTTTCCCTTTTATACATTTTTCTTTGTTTGATGTTCTGGAAATTAGCCTCATTTCATTTCTGTTTCCTTGTCCTTTTAGTTAATTTTAGTTTCCTTCACAACTAGCTTAGGTCTTATGTCAATTTTCTTAGGGTCTTCTTCTTCATTTTTGGTTCTGGGTCGTAAGAACAAGAGAAAGGGAGTTTCATGGCCCATACCTTTCAAATCTAAATACGTTTGGGGAAGGTTTGATAGTATTCTTTCTCTTCTCCTGCTAGTTCTTCTCCTCCTTCTTCCTCTCATGTTTTTTGGCCCCTCTTCCCTTCCCTCTAGGCAACTGTCCAATCTTCTCTTAGGATCTCAACTCTCCCTCACACATTCACAAGGCACTATCTGCTGGTTTGGTTATGTTTCTGTTGGGAAGGAGGAAGAGAAGAGCAACATGTCGTTGCTGCAAACAGCTTTGAGAAGAGGAAGGGTCACCTTCTCTCTCTCCTTGCATTTATACTCGTCATTAAATAAGGTGGGGTGTTTGAGGTTGGTTTAGATGTGTTCTTGTCCCTGTTTTGGTCTGTCCAAAACCAGTTTTACCCCTCCCTCTTAGATCTTTAAGACAATCTGGTTTGTTTCCTAAAATTTTAATTAGACTCAGTTGTTGCCGATTTAGCAATCTGCAGCGAAAGCTATGTCACTGTCGAATAAAAAATCAGAACCGAAAACTGAGATAGAAATTGACAGCGAAACTACATTGTTGCTGATTCAGAAATCGACAGTGAAAACTGCATCGCTACCTATTCAAAAATTGATAGCAAAAACTGCATGCCTGCATTGTTGTTGATTCAGAAATCGGCAATAAAAACTATGTCTCTGTCGATTCAGAAATCAGTAGCCAAAAACTGTGTCTTTGCCGATTCAAAAATTGACAACCAAAAAATTTTTCATTGCTGATTCAGAAATGGGCAGCAAAAACTGCGTCGCTGCCGATTTAGAAATCGACAACCAAAAACTATGTCGTTGCTGATTCAGAAATCGACAGTAATGGTGGAGTCATCTCGACTTAACTTCTTTTTTTCTTCTTTTTTTGGTGTTTAGAATCTGTAATGGTAGAATTTAATATATGATATTTGAATTGTTCACAATGGCGGAATTTAATATGTGATATTTGAATTGATCGTGAAGGTAGAATTTAATAAGAGATATCAGATAGAATTTAATATATTTTTTTCTTCATAATTATATGTGATATTTGAATCGGTCATAATGGTGGGTTGAGATGCAAAAGTATATGAATGTGCAATAAATAGGCATAAGAAATATTTATGAAAAAAATATATAAAAAAGCCATAAATGGGCATAAGAAAACATTTGAGATTAGAAAAACAAATATATGGATGAGTTATAATTGGTATAATACTTGTTGAGATTGAAATTTAATATTTATAAATCCATATTTAAACTAATATACAATTAATGGTTATGGTAAGGGCTAATGAACCCGAAATTGATTTGGACTATGAACGATGAGTATTTATGAAGATTTTATAAGAGAATGTATTAAATTAGTACTCATACCATTAACATTGCCTGTTCAAAACCTCAATATTAAAACACATAAAAAAAATTAACAATAAAGTAAGATAATTTCTTAAGAGAGGTTTCAAAAGGAACTTCTAGGATGATCCATGATAACCAAAAGGGGCTGAAATAGTGCCACAATACTACTGGAAAAATTAAATTAGTGTGGTATTTGGTTGCCAAATGCTAGGAGGGAGTTGTGAGCTTTGGCACTATCGCACATCGATATACGACGTCAAGGGGGTCGTTGGAGTTGCCACCTAGTTGTTTAGTTCAAGGCCACCAGAAAACCCGGGTATACTGATTTTATTAGAGATTCAAAGGTAAGGGACTGATTGTGGCTAGAAAAGATATTAGCACCCTCATTGCACCCTACTTGAGGTAAGTTGCTTTGTGTAGTTTGATGTGATTTAGAGGTTTTGATGGTTTTTTAATCGGTAGTCTATCTGTGGTTTAAGATTGAGATTTATTCGTATGAATAAATTTGGTGTTGAGAATTTATTATGGGCTCGAGTATCTAAATAAACTCTTATAAAAATATTTTTTTGTAATTTGTGTATTATGGTGAGAAATACTCTCAATTAAAATTGATGAATATTTAGAATAATTCCGAGAATTTTCTAGTCAACTTCTGATATTTAAAATACTAATCTCACATATAAGTCTAGTGTTCTATACCAGAATATTAACCATTAATTCTCATGAATTAAAATTTTGATTATTGAAATATTGGTTAAATTCTCATGGATTTAGTAAATTAGTCAGTAAATCCCAAAATGCATGCAAATATATATTTTAAATTTTCATATGGAAATACTTAACAATATAATTTTTTATATTTTTAAGAGATTTAATAAAACATATTTTTTATTTTCAAATAATAATTTTTTTTCGTTTTTTTTTTTTTTTTTTTTTTTTGCTAGCTTTTTAAAGAACTAAAACATGTTCTTCTTCCTTGTAAAATTTGCACAAACGAAACATTGCCTGCATTTAGCCCAACATGCCATGACCCATTAAACCCAAAAAAAAAAGCCATACCGCGTCTGCATTCCCCACATTCCCATTCTCCCACCACTACTTACATTATTTACATCAAAACAACATGCAAAAGAAACATGACAAAGATGAAGGTTACCTACGCTAGAATGTCACGGTTGCACTTACTGGTTTCGGGAAATCGTTGCTAATGGTGGTGGTTCAGCCAAGAGGGGCTGGGGCTGGTGGTAGTCCACGGTTGAAGCTCCTGGAGATGAAGAAGTTGCACTGGGGAGCTGCTGTGCTGTCGTTGCTGTGTTCAGTTAGAATAGGAGAAGACAAAGTGTTGGAAATAGAGAAAATGCTATTGGACTGCTTGCTGGATATTGCTGGTGCAGGAGGAAGAGTTGCTGGTGGAGCATGGTGCTAAACTGAGGACTTGTAACTGGAACAAAGAAGGTGCTGCTGGTGCTTTAATAGAGGTCATGGTGCATTTGATTCAATGGAGGGCTGCTGGATTTTCACGGCGCCGAGTTGAATACTTGCTGCTTATAGTTGTGGACCGAGAAGAAAAGGTCGCTAGTGTTGGAAGATCATGGGCAGTTGTTTCAATGGAGGACTGCTGGATGTTCACGGTGTTGTGGAGCTATGTTGCTGCTCACAGTGTGGAAGAGCTACTGGGGCTGGAATGCTGGAGTCTCACGGTTCTTGTGCAAGAAGAAGTTGCACCGCTGGAGGAGGAAAATCTACACCACTGGATTTTGGTTTGGTCGTCGCTGGTGCAGAAGGATAACCACCTCTACCGCTGCTGCTGTTTACGGCGTAGGGGGCCGAAGGAGCTGGATGGAAATGCTTGTGATGCCCTTGCTGTCATGGCTTGTGGTGGTTGGAGGAAGAGTGCTGGGAAATAAGAGTGAATTATTTTTCTCTCTTCACTCTCACGGGTTTGGTGTTTTTCTTTGGTTTTTTATTTTTTTACACCTCTCTAATTAATTCCTCTATTTAGGTTAATGCTCCTCCCAAACCCCCCCCCCTCAAATCCCCCCTTTTAAATGTATGTAAATAGGTAAAAAATTTCTTTGGCTTGAAGATAAAACAAACTAAAATTAAACATTGAATTTCAAAAATAAATCATAATTATTCATTTTCTAACTTGAAGACAAAACAAAGAAAAATAGACCATTAAATTAAGAGAATTGATTGTAGACCATTTGATTAAAAAAAAATGGGTTGCTTGGTGAGAGGTTTTCAATTTTCAAATTGATCCTCACCCTTCCACAATTACAATTAGATCACTAAAAAAAATTAAATGTATTTTTGAAAAAACATTCTTTGGAAAGATGTTGCAAACAATGCAAATACATCAAAATATATATTTTTTGATTTTTAGTTGTTTTTTTATATTTTTTATTTTTCAAAAATTTATTAAAAATTTGGTCAAAATTGGGTAGCAACAAACATTTCCTCTTTACATTGTTTACGAAGCAAAACCTCATTAATGTTTTGTATAGTGAGCTTGAAAAATGAGTCTGGCCCGCTTGCTAGGTGATGCACTCATCCAAAGAATTTGTTTTTAAAAAAACATTATCTCATTATTATGGGTGAGCTGTCTCTTTTGCAATTAGAAAAATAGTCTATTTTCATGAGTGACCTACCCAAACACACACACACACACTAGTCTATTTTCACGGGCGACCTACCCATTCAAAAAGTGATCTATTTTCATAAGCGACTTGCCCCTTTCTAACATTTAAAAACTAATCTATTTTCATGGGTGACCTCCTCTTTAAGAAGCTAATCTATTTTCACGGGCAACCTACCCTTTTCTAAAATTTAAAAACTGGTCTATTTTTATGAGCAACATACCTATTCAGAAACTAGTCTATTTTCATAGGTGACCTTCCCTTTCAGAAATTCAAAAACTGGTTTATTTTCATGGGTGACCTACCCTATTCAAAAAAAGTCTTTTCTCTATAAATTTTGTAAAGACAAACGAACTGTTCTTCCAAAGCTAATCTCCTCAAAGCTTCTAGTTCGGTTGGCCTAAAACTTTATTTTCGTAGCAATCCTTTTTAAAGAGAACTACGACCAAACTATTTACACCTCGGTCATCCTAAAATCTTAATCTGGTGATTCCCTTAACTAGAATACAAATCTAAACAACAGCTCGACTAACCTAAAATTCTAATCTAGCAATTTTATTTAATCAAAATTAAAAATCTAAAAACAATTCGGCTAACCTAAGATCTTAATATGTCGATCCCTCTTAACCAAAACTCAAATATGAACAATGACTCGGCTAACTTGAAATCTCAATTTAGCAATTTCCTTTAACCAGAACAAAAAAATCTAAAAAAACATTTCGGTTAAGCTAAAATCCTAATCTGGCGATACCTCTTAACCAGAATTCAAATGTAAACAATGGTTCGGCTAACTTGAAATCCCAATCTAGCAATTTTCTTTAACCAGAATCAAAATGATGTCTTCGGTTAAGTTAACCTGAGATCCGAATCTAACAATCTCCTTTTACCAGAACCAAAATGTATGTTACTTTTCTATCGTGGGGTTTGAAAACTCAGTGCTTTTTAATTGCATGGTTGACTTGATACTTCCCGATCATGGGATTTGAAAACCTGGTGCTTCTTAATTACAGGGTTAACTTGAAGATTCTTCCTGATGGCAGGGTTGATCTTCTTATTTTCTTGAGAATTTTATAATGGTAAGGTTTATCTCATCTTCATCTTATTCCAAGGTCAAAACTATGATCCTTTGATATCATTAGCTCAATAATTCTTTCTTTATCCACTCAAATTCTTCAAAATCTTATTGGATTTCATTGATGATTTTTTCTATAAAAATTTAAAAATATTTATGCAATACTTTAAGGTTAGATGACATGAATGCATCCTTACTTGGTTTGAAATGTAGGCCCCCTCTTTGATGCTCTATCAGCATAGCATGTCTATGTTTGCTATCCAAAGCCTTAGTTTTTCTGATTCTGTCTCCTTGTATTTATAGCCCCCAAAGTGTGCTGGGGTGTTTTGGACCAAGGTTGTCCTTACCCCTCTTTTAGGTTATCTTGGGTTGGTTTCTATTCCCATTCACCCCTAGGATAGGCTAGTCCAATTCTAATTTTTGTTAGGTCTTACATTGTCGCTGTCGATTTCAAAATCAGCAATAAAAATTACGTCGATGTCGATTCAAAAATCTGCAGCCAAAAACTTTGCCACTGCCAATTTAGAAATTGACAGCAAGACTACATCATTGCTGATTCAGAAATCGACAGCCAAAAACTATGTCACTGCTGATTCAGAAATCGGTAGTCAAAAACTTTTATGCTATCGATTCAGAAATTGGCAGCAAAACTACGACGCTGTCGATTTAGAAATTAACAGCCAATTGTGCCACTGCCAATTCAAAAATTGGTAGCCAAAACCTGTGCCGCTGTTGACTCAGAAATTGGTAGCGATTGGTAGAGTTGTTTCGGCTTTAGTTCTCTCTTCTTCTTCTTTTTTAGGTGTTTACAGAAACTCAATGCTTGTTTGAGCAGATTTATGAGTCTAGCTACTTCACCTTTGATGCTTTTAATTTCCTTTTGATAATGAGCCTCTATCTGAGCCCTTTCTTTGTTTTCTATCTTTTCTCTCATTCAGGTGTTGTAAACCTTAGGTGAGGAACCTACGTACCTTCTAAAGATATATGCATGTAACGATACATGCATGTCAAATGTATGAACATGTTTTTATATGATGAACTTGCCCTTAAAAGGGTGACATATGGTCGTAATGCTTGTTTGATGAATGACACGACCAAAAGATTGATGTCTTCTCCCAAGTGCAGGAGTGTCGAAGTAATAAACAACTCAGCAAGACCGGGGTCGAACCACAATGAGGTTAACTATATAAATTATAAATAAAAACAACAACAACAATAATAAGTTGAAGAGAGCTTTGAGATGTGATATTGATATAAGGATTAAACAATGATAAAAACAATTGTCAAGGTTAAAGGATCCACTAATGGTATTTCAAACAAGTATAATATAAACTCTTATTACTCAACTGGAAACCACACACAAAGGAGGTTCCAATCGGATTATAAATTGTTAACATGATTACATTAATTATCTTATTCGAGTAATGCCAATACTTGTAAATATTATCAGGTATTCATGGTGATAACTTATGTTAACAACAAATCAAGTTCCTTTCATAACGCAGGTGTCAGTTATGCCATATAGTTGGGCTATGAAATTGCCAAGTATTTGTTGTACCAAGGGTTGTTCAACACAAATCTAGATTAACCATTTAACAAGTAAGGTATTAAGAGTGAGCAACACAATAAATATAAAACATGTTAGTATCAAGCATTAAAATCCATGTTGAGTTTATATTATACTTATTCTTACACCATTAGTGTAACCTTTTCACCTTGAGATAATAAATTTAGCTAAACATAATGAAAGAAAGAAACATAAATAAACAAGATAAGAATATAATTATATAAGTAAAAGAAAGGAAATGAAAAGCATAAACAAGAGATTAATATAATATTAAATAAAACTTGAACATTACAAAATACAAAGAAAGAGAGCAAGAGCATGTTCTTGATCTGAACACTAAGATGTCTAAATGCATGACAAATACCTCCTTTTATAGGCCAAAATTCAGAACTATTGATTTGATGACTAATTGTTGAGTGGGTGGCCACCTCTTGACTTGCTAACCATTCTTATCTTCTTGTCTACTGAAAACGTCATTGTTAACATCATAATTTGAATAGATAGTCTTCATGAAAGTTCTAGGGAATTGTCTCAGCTTTCCAACAAAACAAGAATGAGGTCATTTGGACTTCTAGAACTTGAGATATGGGCTGAACATTTAACAGTGTCTGAGTTGCAGGACATATTTTGACTTCTCTATTGTTGCTAAGATTTGGACTTCCAAACAACAGAATTAGGTCTTGGAATCCTATGAATTTTTTAGGCCTATGTCTTATCTTTCCATCCATATAGAGCAGACATAAATCCAAGTTCTACAACTCCAATTATGATCCAATGATTGAACAATGTTCTAATTTGGACTGAACCAGCATCTCTTTTCTAATCTTTTTGTCTTCTCAATTTCAATAGTTAAACTCCTCAATCAATCCTTTGATTTATGTGATAGGCCTACATTTAAGATGAATATTTACCATAAATTAAAGGTATCTTATAGTATCGGACTTGTTATTATAAAACATGATTTAGTTAAGGAGTTATTGGTACTTCAAGTGCAAAATGATGATATAAAACCTTAATAAAAATGCACTTTTAAGTACTAATCAATGAATAAGAATTTTGATTTTTGCCCGAACTCTACAACAAAAATTTCCTAAGTGATGGTCATTATGTCACCCATAAATCTTCAATTCAAGATTTTTCAAGAAGGGCTTACCTTGATGCAAAACAATGTGTAGGGAGCATACATCCTAAAAGCTGGTTCTAATCCTTTTACATGAGATATATGGTAGGTTTACTACTTGGTCTCTAATATAGATCTCTTATTGTCCCAATGATCACCTTTGTGAAGGCAATATGAGGGCTCATAGGTAGAGGGATAGCTCGTATATCAATCACTACCAGTACAAGCACTCGACAAAGAGCTGGATGGTTTCACAAACTTAAACCCTAACTAAAAGTCATAGGGTAAGTCGTTACTCCCCTCACCTAACCTGAAGTTTCCATGTGCTCATCATAGAGTGATATATAAAAACTAAACTAATGATGCATGAAAACATATACATATGGGCATGATAAAATATACGGAAGCATAAATAAAATAAGTCAAAATACAAAAATTTAAACACATCAAAACAGTTAAACAACATCAAATACCGAGTTGATGGTGCATCTATTTCAATGGAGGGCTGCTGGATTTTCATGGTGCCAAGTTGCAGACATGCTGCTCATAGTGCTGTACCGAGAAGAAAAAGTCGCTCGTGTTGGAAGATCATGTGCAGCTGCTTCAATGAAGGACTGCTGGATGTTGCTGCTCACGGTCTGGAAGAGCTGCTAGGGCTGGAATGCTGGAGTCTCACGGCTCTTGTGCAAGAAGAAGTTGCACTGCTGGAAAAGCTACACCACTGGATTTTGGTGGGTGGTGAGGGGGCGCGGGCTGAAGGAGCTGGATGAAATGCTTGTAATGCCCTTGCTGCCGTGGCTTGTGGTTTTAGATGTAGAGTGAATTATTTTTCTATCTTCACTCTCACGGGTTTGGTGTTTTGTTTTTTAGCCTCTCTAACTAATTCCTCTCTTTTAGGCTAATGCTCGTCCCAGAATTCTCTCCTCTCCTCTCTCCCCTTAATTAAATCCCCCCTTCAATTGTATTCGCCACTTATTTAGGTGAATATTTTTTTTTGGCTTGAATGCAAAACAAACCAAAACTAATTATTAAATTTTAAGAATAAATCACAACTATTCATTTACTAACTTGAAGAAAAAATTAAAAAAAAAAATCATTACATTAAGAGAATTGATTATACACCATTTAATTAAAAAAATATGTTACTTGGTGAGCAAGTTTTCTTTTGAAAATTAGATCATTAAAACAAAATTGAATGTAATTTTTTTTAAAAAAAATTCTTTTGAAAAGTCACCGCAATCGATTCAAATACATCAAAAATATATTTTTGAGTTTTTTTGTTGGTTTTCTACTAATTTTGGTTTTTTTTCAAAAATTTATCAAAAATTAGATAATAACAAGGACATTGTTCCACATGCCACTAGTGTTTGATCAACACTTGGAGGAGATCATAGGATGTGTCAGGTCGTCCTCCTTCTTTATGTACTGGCAGTGTAGGCCACCTCCCACAAGTGGGGGAGTTTTGACATAGGAAAACTATGATAGTTTTTTTCTCGCTCTACTAGTTTAGTTTCTAACTTTAAGATTGGCTCACAATGAGGTTCTTCAGTCATTGGGCTTATATGGGTGTGTAGATTCTTCAAGAGAAGAAATATGACAATGATCTTGCATGGTTTAGAGGTTAGAGAAAATTTTTAAGATCTCTCTCTCTCTCTCTCTCTCTCTCTCTCTGATTGAAGATGGTGCAGAGGTTGTTAGTTTCAATTAATTACAGGCTTTCATAGAAGGTTTCTAAAAAATTAAAGGTGACATAAATCAAAGAAAGAAATTTTGGATTGAGAGAGCGAAAAATAAAGTCATGGATTATTATTATTATTAGAGAAAGGTATAAGAATATGAATATTGTTTTTTTAGAGTTTATTTTTTCACATTCCATTTTCTAAAAATATTTATAGAAGTTAGGGTTTTGGTGGAAAAGATGATAAATAAGATTTTTTTTTTTTATATATAAAGCAGCCCCTTTATTTTCTCTATAATTCACTTATTTATTTATAACCTATAAATTTTGTCTTCTTTTCAGTTACTTGATTTCCTATTCAATTTCACTTTGATCTCTAATTTTTCTTTTTACAAATTCAGCCCCTTGTTTTTTTTCTTTGTATTTTAATCTTTTTTTTGTATTTTGAATTTTTTGAAAAAATAATGTTTATGTAGATTCGATAAAAACATATTTTTTAAAATTTTATTTTAAAAAAAAGAAATCAACAAGAACAAATAATAATTGAAAATTACAAAAACAATCATGTTAAAGACAAAAATGAATTGAAAACTCATTTTTCTGAACTGGTTTTGCTTTTTTTGAATTTTTTAAAAATGAGATAAAAAATCAACTTATATATATTAAATTATGAATAAAATATAAATTATATATATCAAATGTCCAATATATAAACATAACTCGTACATATCATATACATGAATGCATAATAATAAAAGGTCCAGCTGGATTTCTTTAAAAAGTGGGGCCAACAGTTTCTTCCCTTCGGCCATTAAGCCTTGAATAGCAAGACCTTAAAATTTGAATGATTGATATATTTATTACATTGATGGAACCATATGATCCTTTAGTTTAATCCAGGCCATTGTCTTCCCCTTCGGCTCATTTTGGTTTTCAAGATGATGATCATGGAAGCTATCCCTTCATATTCCATAGGCGTTCAGGGCAAAACCTGAACAACAAATCAATTTCACTGGTCTATTTTACAAGCATCTTTCCCCCCCTATTTTATCCTTTTCTTCTCAAAATTGTCAATGACTATTTACCATGAGAATCAGCGAATGAGGCTACAGCAGTGTACAAATAGCATGCGAAGGATTACTTCATGGTATTCTGGCGTGGTTCCAAAACATAGCCATATCTAACTGCAATTCTGTGCAGCTGATCATACCCAGCAAGTACTCCAGCTCCTGCCACTCCAACAAGCATGTTTGCAGTAACTCCTCGGTATAGTGCTTGAAAACCTTCAAGACGAATGATCTCATGAAAAGCATGCATGGAGTTGCGATACTTTACGGGATTTCCAGAAGTAAGCATCATTCTCCGTCTCAGAGTGTCAAAGGGATAAGCGCAGACTCCAGAAACAGTGGTGATGCTCCAACCTAACAAGAAACTAGCAAAGAAATTCCCCTGAAAAATACACCAACAATAAGCATAGTACTCAGATGTAATTAATTACATGAGCTGACAAGAAATAGCATCACATGTACACCCTCAAATTCATAGATATGTTAACTGTAAGCAGAATTATTACTAGTCATCAGGAAATAAACCCACTGAAGAGTTAGATGTTTTGAGCATGATGAGGTTTTATGAAGAACTTGCCAATAGCTTTCAATCAGATGCCTGGAATCATGATTCATTAAAAATTTTAATGTCCAGCACGGACACTATCTAGCACCACATGTTAATGATCCTGCAATGCTAAAAAATCAATTCATGTAACAAAATCTAGAAACACAGTTAAAATTCAAAGGTGACATGAAAATCAAGTCCATTTTCTAACAGAGAACACCCTAGCTAGGTCCACAAGCAAAGGCAGATGTGTTACCTCAAAAGATCCCACCAAAATGATTGGCTTCATGGTGTCATAGATACCAAAATACATGCCTCTGTAAAGACTAATTCCCATTATTGAAACCCCAAATCCCCTATACAGACCTAAAATTCCATCACTTGACAAAGTTTTTCTGTATACATCAAATAACCCTCTAAACTGGTGTTGACCATTTATCGGGCACTCTCTAGAATCAGTTCCTAGACGGGTACGTGCATAATCCAAATGATACAGAAACAATGACGTTGTTGCCCCAGCTGCACTTCCAGAAGCAACATTTGCGGTAAACCACTTTATGTAACCATCTTTCTCTTTTGAGCATCCAATAAGGCCCTTGAAGTAACCTTTGAATGCAAAATTGAAAGCCTATGGATAATCGAACATCTCTCAGTAATTAAATTAGACAGGAACATAAATTGCAAATAAGAAACTATGATATAAGAAAAATCTTAAACAAAAGTGCAAGTCAGCAAACTTCAGTAGAAAACAATTAAATCACTCAATCCTTTTGATATGAATGTTTGGCACAAAGCTGCATATGGTATTTCAGTAGTCACAAGCACAACCATAAAACAAAAGTTAACGCAGTCATGCTTAAAGTGTTTTAATTCAGTGTATAAAATTTCAAACATGAACTTAGCATTAAACAATAGTGATTACTAATTAGCGTATAAATGGCAAGATAAGCCTGTTTTGATCTCAAGATCTAAAAACCAATGATACAGAAAATTGAAATGATGTTATGAGGTCTTTTTTCTTCTTCAATTTGGTGTCAAGTAGTCTTGAGTATGGAAAGTGTGTATTTTCAAGAGAGAGAATCGTATGATATGTTTGGGATCTTTGGTGATAAGTATCTGCATCTGAAAATCTCTTAATGCTTGATTGTTGGGTAGGGTGGAATTATGCAGGATTATATTGCCATTTTTTTAAGAAATACAAGATGCTCATCGAAGAATTAGGGTCTAAGCTTCAGCAATAAAATGGAGAAACTAAAACAAGATGCGCACGATGACCTGCTGAAAAAAAGAATAACAGGGAAACCCAAACACAGTTTAGATCTAAAAGACAGACAAACTGGAAAAATCAAAATTCAGTCATCTTAAGAAGATCTTAGAATGTGCATGTAATGCTATAAAAATAACTAAAATAGAATCAGTTTGGGGAAATGAAAACTAAAACAGTATCTATTTGGTGTAAAACCCCTCGGTTCATCAATCTTCTGGATACCATTTTATCCTTGCAAACAATTAAGCAATTTTCTGAGAATATAGCTTCTTTGGTTAAATTGAAAAGGATTTTATGGAGGTTCTTCTTTGAGGCCCATTGCATCACTTTCACATGGTAGAACAGGAGGAATGTCTAATAGCAGAACATCGAATACCAAATGCAGTTGAAGGATGCAGTTCTTATCCATGGCTTATTTATAATCATACAGGCCTGCCTCTTCACACAAAGAATCTCATCCACACCATGGAGGCACTTTATATCTTTATTGGATAAAACCACACCAAGGAAGCAGAAACCATAAACTTTACTGAACTCAACTCAACTCATTTAAACAAACTGTAAAGAGTTTGATCAAATTTCAAAAATATACATCAGTCATAGTTAGAAAGAGAACAGACTTGAGTCTTTTCATTCAACAAATGAGCCACCAGCAGTCATAAGCTTTCAGAAAGCACAAAATTCCCTTCCTCCAAGATATATCTAGTGTAACAGTCCATTACACTGCCACTAGCTATCAAACTGAGCCATAACCTCTTATGGTTTGAGTTAGTTAAATTAAAGTATGAGCATCGAGTAACAGAGATGGGGCACTTAAGTATGATAATTATAGCTATAAACCCAAACTTAATAGAAGTTTGATAAAATTGCTGCCCTTTTAACTTTGAAGTATCAACTGTCAAAAGAAGGTTCAAGCCTCACAGTACAGAAGTGTAAGGAGTATGTTGGGTTTTGTGGTAAGAAAGGTTTCTACATTGTCTTTTATATCTATTAAATTCAAAAAAGAAAGAAAAAGTGAGTATCAATGAAAAAGATGGTGAAGGAAAGAGAAGAACCTGAGTAGGGAAATATCGAATGATGTTGGCCTGATTACCTCTCCAAAACGAAAAAAGACCTTCTTCTCTAAAAACCCTTTTGAAACAATCACGAACCCCCGTGTAAGGTGTTTTGAGTTGGCCTCTCTTAATCATCTCTCCTTGATTTTGCAACAAAAGCTTCACTCTTTCAATTGGTGCTGCAGCGCTCTTTGATACTATTGCTGCCGCTCCTCCGATTACAAATTCTGCAGAAAATTTCTCAGATTTTGATTTCGCCCCCATTTCCTCTCCTCTCCTCTCTTCCGGCCCTTCAGATGTTGTGATATATGCAAATTCAGCAACAATAATAAAGGATTTACAAAGAAAGAAAGGGGATAGAGACATAACCTGTAACTTCTGAATTGGGAAATTTCTCGATCATGAGAAAGAAGCTCTGAGAGAGAGAGTCTTCTTTCGTTCTTGCAGATTGAGAATTCTTAGGAGCTGGCAATTTGAGAGGTCGATCTTAATCTCTGACATAAAAAATATATGACACACATTTCAATTTTCTCCCTCAAGTTTCGATGCTTTATCAATAAATTCCCCAAACTATATTCTTGCTTAGACAACCCCGCATAGTTTTTAGGAGAATTAAATTATGAGCCTGGCCATTGAAATTTTTGTTTTGTTGGCTTATGATTTGATTATAGTTGACACGTTATAGGTTAGGCTTATTAGTACACTAGATTTTGAAAATATTTTTAAAGGTAGGAAAAAAAATGAAAAAAAAAACCCATCTTTAAATTAGATCCAGCATATGTACATAAAGCAAGCTCACTCGTGAGTTTATTTTTATTTTATACTTGAATATATGACCTTTTAACTTGTTCAAAGGATTCTCTTATTTTAACATATTAATTAAGAAAAAAACATTAATTCTCCTTAGTGTTGAAAGTGATGATGTTTAAAACTAAAGAAACATAAAATAAAATAAAAGGTTATTTGGTGTTTTGAGATAGTAATTGATTAATATATTAAGTATTTGGATTTCTTCTCAATTAAAAGAATTCTAAATTCATTAAGATGGTTTTGAATACTTATAAGAGAAACAATCCAAATTAGGAGAGCTTTAAGATCCTCTAATAATAAAGTCAATGTCTTATAAAATATCCAAGTAGTAGAGAATTGGAAAAGAGTGAATCTTTCTTAAAAAGCTTTTAAGATGATGTACTTATAGCCTATAATTCTTGTCTTTATATAAAAAAGAAAGGCATGCAATGTAATTTTCTTGATGGTACTGTAAGGGGGGGTTAAATATCTCTACTTTATAAGAATATAATGGGTCTTTAAGGACTCCAATACATCTAAAAATGTGTAGAGAGACTAGATTTTAAGACGTCAATTAGCTAGTAAAGAGAGTAGAGTTTAAGACGTCAAAAACAAAATAGACTAGTCGATTACTCCTCTAGATACGCCATAGGAGGACAACAATTATATTGGACTTGGCTGTTTGGCAAGTTTAATTGCTTTGGGTCTGACATGTGTGCCACACCTACGCTATCTTGTGCTTGGCACATTGCCAAGCCCAAGCACCTTGGATTTCACTAAATGCCAAGTCCAAGCATACTAGATATGGCATTCATGTCAGACCCATGCTACATTGGACTTAGTGTACTACCAATTCCAAGCGTCTTAAACTTGGCTACCTATCAAGTCTAAGTGTATTGAGTCTAGCATGCGTTATAGACCCACACTACATTGGACTTGGCGCACTATTAAGTCCAAGCATAGTAGGTCAGGCATACATGCTAGACCCACGCTACCTTGGACTTGGCGCACTATTAAATCCAAGCGTATTAGGTCAGGCATACATGTCAAACCTATGCTACCTTGGACTTGGTACATTGCCAAATCCAAGCATATTTGGTTTGGCACACTACCTTGGACTTGGCGTACTACTAAGTCCAAGCGTATTGGGTCAGGCAAGCATGCTACACCCATACCACCTTGGACTCAATGCACTATCAAGTCCAAGCATATTCTATTTGGCATGCATGCCAAACCCACGCTACCTTGGACTTGGCGTACTGTCGTTTCCAAGTGTATTGAGTCTGGCATACATGTCATACCAATGCTACCTTGGACTAGGCTGGCCACCAAGTTCAAGCGTATTGGGTCTGGTAGGCGTGCCAGATCCATGCTACCATGGACTTGGCGTAGTGGCAAGTCCAAACGCCTTGGACTTAAATAACTGTTAAGTCCAAGTGTATTGGGTTTAGCATGTGTGCCAAAGCCACACTACTTAGGACTTCGCATACAGCCAAGTCCAAGCATACTAAGTCTGGCATACAAGCACCTACACCACCTTAGACTAAGTTAACTGCCAAGTCCAAGTGCTTTGTGTTCGACATATGTGCCAAATCCATACCTTCACAATAAATAAATCAAATTGGCTCATTAGTTGCCCCTCAAGCCTTTAATATGTTATTTTACATTTAAAGGCTTAAAAGAGTGGAGTTGACAATTTACCAATAAGTGTCTCATCACCCTTTAAAGATAAAAGGCGGAAGGTGTTTACATACCTAGCGGATATTATATAATAATAACATATATTTTCGCACTCTATGGTTATTGGCCCTCTTTAATGTTCTATTTTCTCTGGGGACAATTCTTAATTGTTTGTTTGTACAACACCATGTTGGGATTGTTACTTTTAGAGAGATTATATCGTCTCTAGTAAGTAAATATGTATATAACATTGAGAAGACTACGTCCATCCTTTAGAAATTGGTGCATATAACACTAGAAAGACTCCATCCATACCTTGGAGATTAGTACATATAACATAAAAAAATATTCATACATGAAAAGTTACATTCCTATGCATTATAATACATTTTTAAATGATCTGACTGCCAGGCATGAAGAATATTTTTACCTTCCATTTCCTATAAATGGTAGGTGCTGGCCTTGATCACTCTTATAATTCTGAAAAGACCATCCCATTTCGAGGGTAGTTTTCCTTTGCCTTCTTTGTTATTCGTGGCCTCTAACTTTTTGAGTATTAAATCTCCATATTTGAACTTTCTATTCTTAACCTTGAGATTATGATACTGAGTGGTTTTAAGTCTATAGACTTCATTCCTAATTGCAGCTGTTATATATGATTCTTCTAGAAAATTAAGATTAATTCTAATACCTTGTTCATTGCTTGTTGTGGTGTAATGAATTACCCGATGACTTGGACACCTGATTTTCAACTGGAATCATAGATTATGTTCCATACATGAGGAGAAATGGTGTTTCGCCAGTAGATGTCTTTTGGATCATTCTATAGGCCTATAAAATTCCATTCAACAATTCTACCCATCTAACTTGGCTTCCTTAATCTTTTTCTTCAGTCCACTCAATAGACCTCTGTTAGTTAATTCAACTTGATCGTTTGTCTGAGGATGTGATACTGAGGAAACATGTTGATTAATATGAAGTCTTTGGCATTGTTCTCTTATTTGATGGTTATTGAATTGTATGTCATTATTTGTGATCAACACTTTAGGAAGCTCAAAATGGCATATGATGTTTTTCTAAAAGAGAAAAAACTACTTTGCTAGTGGTTATTTTTGTTAGAGCTTCTGCTTTAACCCATTTAGTAAAATAATCCACAGCTACTAAGACAAACTGTCTTCCACCTGTGGCCTTGGGAAAAGGACAAGCTCTAGAAACTATTTCGGTGATGGTTTCTGAGTGCGCAGCGACCTAGTTTTCCTTGACTCTTTTTGAGACAATAGATGCAATGTGCACCGTCGAATCCATTTGTCAGCCTTGGAAATAGTTTTAGTGACAATTTCTAAGGGAGCAGGGACCCAGTTTTCCTTAACCTTTTATGAGACAACAGGGGTTGTGTGGGCTAACGTATCCATGTGTCAGCACTGGTAAACAATTTCGGTGATGATTTCTGAGTGGGTAGGGACCCAATTTTCCTGGACTCATTATGAGACAACAGGGGATATTTGCGCTGACGAATCCATGCGTAAGCTCTGGAAATAGTTTCGGTGATGATTTCAGAGTGCGCAGCGATCTAGTTTTCCTTGACTCTTTCTGAGTTAACAAGGGCTGCGTGGGCTGATGAATCCATGCGTCAGCACTGGAAACAAATTTGATTATGATTTCTAAGTGGGAAGCTATGCAATTTTCATTGACTCTTTTTGAGACTACAAGGAAGTATGCGCTGTCAAATCCATGCGTCAGCTCTGGAAACTGTTTCAATGATGGTTTCTAAGTGCGTAGTGACCCAGTTTTCCTTGACTCTTTCTGAGACAATAGATGTAGAGTGCGCCATCGAATCCATTTGTCAGCCTTGGAAATAGTTTCAGTGACAATTTCTAAGGGCGCAGCGACCCAGTTTTCCTTAACCTTTTATGAGATAACAAAGGCTATGTGGGCTAACGTATCCATGTGTTAACATTGGTAAATAGTTTTGGTGATGATTTCTAAGTGGGCTGCGACCCAGTTTTCCTTGACTCTTTATGAGACAACAAGGGCTGTGTGCGCTGACGAATCCATGCATTAACTTTAGAACTAGTTTCGGTGATGCTTTATGAGTGGGCAGTGACCTAGTTTTCCTTGATTACTTATGAGTCAACAGGGGCTGTGTGGGCTGACGAATCCATGCGTCAGCACTGAAAACAATTTCGGTGATGATTTCTGATTGGGCAGCGACCTGGTTTTCCTTGATACTTTTTGAGACAACAAAGGCTGTATGCGTTATCGAATCCATGTGACAGCTCTGAAAATAGTTTCAATGATGATTTTTGATTGGGTAACAACCCCATTTTCCTTGACTCTTTATGAGATAACAGGGGCTATGTGTGCTAACGAATCCATTCGTCAGCTCTGGAACTAGTTTCGGTGATGTTTTTTGAGTGGGTAGCGACCTGGTTTTCAATGACTATTTCTGAATCAATAGGGGTTTTGTGGGCTGACTAATACATGTGTCAGCTTTGGAAAAAATTTTGGTGATGATTTCTAAGTGGGAAGCAACCAATTTTTCAATGACTCTTTCTAAGTCAAAAGGGATTGTGTGGCTGTCAAATTCATATGGCAGCTTTGGAAATAATTTTGATGATGCTTTTTGAGTGGGCATCGACCCAGTTTTCCTTGACTCTTTCTAAGTCAACAGGGGTTGTGTTGGTTGACGAATCTATGTGTCAGTTCTGGAAACAATTTCGGTTATAATTTTTGAGTTGGTAGCTACTTAGTTTTCCTTGACTCTTTTTGAGACAACAGGGAAGTGTGCGTTGTCGAATCCATACGTCAGCTCTGGAACCAATTTCGGTGACGCTTTGTGAGTGGGCAGTGACGCGGTTTTCCTTGATTATTTTTGTGGCAACAATGGCTATGTGCGCTATCGAATCCATATGTTAGCTCTTGAAACAATTTTGGTGATTATTTTTTAGTAGGTAGCGACCCTATTTTCCTTGACTCTTTATGAGTCAACGGGGGTTGTGTCGGCTGACGAATCCATGTGCAAGCACTGGAAAACAATTTAAGTGATGATTTCTAAGTGGGCAGCGACATAGTTTTCCTTGACTCTTTTCTAGTCTACAGGGGTTGCGAGGGTTGACGAATTGGTCTGTCAACTCTGGAAATAGTTTCGGTGACGCTTTCTAAGTGGGTAGTGACCCAGTTTTCCTTGACTCTTTCTGAGTGAATAGGGGTTGTGTGGGTTGACAAATCTATGCGTCAGGATTGGAAAAATATTTTGTAGATGATTTCTGAATTGGTAGCTACTCCATTTTCCTCGACTCTTTATGAGACAACAAAGGTTATGTGTGCTATCAAATCCATGCGTCAGCTCTAGAAAAAGTTTTGGTGATGATTTCTGAATGGGCAGCAACCCAAATTTCCTTTTCTATGGGCTGTGTGCGTTGCCGATTCCATGCATTAGCTCTGGATACAATTTCGATAATGATTTCTAGGTGACCAGCAACCCGGTTTTCATTGACTCTTTCCTAGTCAACATGCGTTGTGTGGGCTGATGAATCCGTGCGTCACTCTAGAAGCAATTTCAGTGACGTATTCTGACTGGACATCAACCTAGTTTTCCTTCACTCTTTCTAAGTCAATAGGGGTTGTGTGGGCTAACAAATCCATGCGTCAGCACTGGAAAAATATTTCTTGACTCTTTCTGAGACAACAGCGGCTTTGTGCACAGTCAAATCCACGCGTCAACTCTGGAAACAATTTTGGTGATGATTTTTGACTTGGAAGCGACCCAGTTTTCCTTGACTCTTTATGAGTAAAAAAAAGGTTATATGGGCTGATGAATACATGCATCAACACTGGAAAACAATTTCGGTGATGATTTTTGAGTGGGTAGCAACACATATTTCCTTGACTATTTTTGTGTCAACAAGGGCTGTGTGCCCTGCCAAATCCATGTGTCAACACTAGAAACAGTTTCAGTGATGCTTTCTGAGGGGGCAGCGACCAAGTTTTTCTTGACTCTTTTTGAGTCAACAGAGGTTGTGTTGGCTGACAAATCCATGCATCAACTCTTGAAACAATTTCGGTGATGATTTCTAGTATTCCTTGACTCTTTATGAGACAACAGGGTTTGTGTGCACTGACAAATCCATGCGTCCCTCTAGAACTAATCTCGGTGACACTTTCTCAGTGGGCAGCGACCTAGTTTTCCTTGACTATTTCTAAGTCGACAGGGGCTCTATGCACTGTCGAATCCATGCGTTAGCTCTAGAAACAATTTTAGTTATGATTTCTGAGTGGGCAGGGATGCAGTTTTCCATGACACTTTCTAAGTCAACAGGGGCTATGTGCCCTGTTAAATCCATGCGTCAACTCTGGAAACAATTTCAGTGATGATTTTTGTGTGGGCAACGACCCAATTTTCCTTGACTCTTTCTAAGTCAACATTGGTTGTGTGGGCTGAGGAATCCATACTCTAGTATTGGAAAACAATTTCCTGTGATGATTTAATGAATGGGCAGCAACCCAGTTTTCCTCTACACTTTCTGAGACAACAAAGGTTGTGTGCACTATCGAATCAATGCATCAAGTGTGGAAACAATTTCGGTGATGATTTTTGAGTGGGCAACGACCCAGTTTTCCTTGACTCTTTCTGACTCAACATGGTCTGTGTAGGTTGAGGAATCCATGTGCTAGCATTGGAAAACAATTTCGGTGATGACTTTATGAGTGGGCAGCAACCTAGTTTTCCTTGATTCTTTCTGAGACAATAGAGGATGTGTGCATCGTCGAATCCTGGAAATAATTTCGGTGATGCTTTTTAAGAGGGCATCGACCCAGTTTTCCTTCACTCTTTTTTATTCAACAGGGGCTGTGTTGGCTGACAAATCGATGCGTCAGCTCTGGAAACAATTTCGGTGATGATTTATGTGTGGGCAGCGATCTAGTTTTCCTTGATTCTTTTGTAGAGATCAGAGGTGATTTATGTTGTCGAATTCAAGCGTAAGCTCTGGAAACAATTTCGGTGATGCTTTATGAGTGGGCATCGACCTTCATCCTCTTTCTGATCACCCTAACCTTGTTAGTTGTCAGTTGCACCATTTCATGTCCCAAAAGCTTCCCCCTTTTTTTTTTCCCTACTTCCTCCCAACAAATTGGGGTATGACATTTCCTTGCATACAATGCTTCATATGGAGCCATACCAATAGTAGCTTGATGGCTATTATTATAAGTAAACTCCACCAATGGCAAGAGATCTTCCTAGTTCCCTTCAAACTCCAGCACACAAGAGCCTAGGATATCCTCA
This sequence comes from Populus alba, assembly GCF_005239225.2. Taxonomy (NCBI): domain Eukaryota; kingdom Viridiplantae; phylum Streptophyta; class Magnoliopsida; order Malpighiales; family Salicaceae; genus Populus; species Populus alba. The sequence goes on from NC_133295.1 coordinate 7,344,955, forward strand.
AGAGTTTGAATGGTCCTTCCAGATTGACCATCCATCTAAGGATGAAATGTTGTGCTTAGATTCCATTTTGTCCTCAATGCTCATCTTAATCTAGGCCATAATCTCGATGTGAACCTTGGATCCCAATCCAATATAATCGACACTAGCACTCCATGAAGTCTAATTACTTCATTTACATATAATTTTGCTAGCTTATCCACCAAATCAGTCGTTTTCATAGGT